>NW_012101854.1:4064117-4086265 GCF_000951045.1 Mandrillus leucophaeus
ACTTGCTTTATGAATCTGGGTGCTCCTGTATTGGTTGCATATATATTTAGGATAGGTAGCTCTTCCTGATGAATTGATCCCTTTACCATTATGTAATGGCCTTCTTTGTCTCTTTTGATCTTTGATGGTTTAAAGTATGTTTTATCACAGACTAGGATTGCAGGCCCTGCTTTTTTTCTGTTTTCCATTTGCTTGGTAGATCTTCCTCCATCCCTTTATTTTGAGCCTATGTATGTCTCTGCATGAGAGATGGGTCTCCTGAATACAGCAAACTGATGGGTCTTGACTCTTTTTCCAATTTGCCAGTGTGTCTTTTAATTGGACTGTGTAGTCTGTTTACATTTAAGGTTAATATTGTTATGTGTGAACTTGATCCTGTCATTATGATATTAGCTATTTATTTTGCTCGCTAGTTGATGCAGTTTCTTCCTAGCATTGATGGACTTTACATTTTGACATGTTTTTGCAATGACTGGTACCTATTATTCCTTTCTATGTTTAGTACTTGTTAGTTTTCCTTCTAACAATCAGGACCCACAGCTGTAGGTCTGTTGGAGTTTGCTTGAGGTCCGCTCCAGACCCTGTTTGCCTGGGTATCAGCAGTAGAGGCTGCAGAAGATAGAATATTGCTGAACAGCGAGTGTTGCTGTCTGATTCTTGCTCTGGAAGCTTCGTCTCAGGGGTGTACCCCGCCATGTGAGGTGTGAGGTGTCGGTCTGCACCTAGTGGGGGATGTCTCCCATTTAGGCTACTCACGGGTCAGG
The DNA here is from genome assembly GCF_000951045.1 of Mandrillus leucophaeus. Classification (NCBI taxonomy): domain Eukaryota; kingdom Metazoa; phylum Chordata; class Mammalia; order Primates; family Cercopithecidae; genus Mandrillus; species Mandrillus leucophaeus. The sequence goes on from NW_012101854.1 coordinate 4,064,882, forward strand.
GACCCACTTGAGCAGGCAGTCTGTCCATTCTCAGATCTCAACCTCTGTGCTGGGAGATCCACTACTCTCTTCAAAGCTGTCAGACAGGGGCAATTACCTCTGCCGAGGTTTCTGCTGCTTTTTGTTTAGCTATGCCCTGTCCCCAGAGGAGGAGTCTACAGAGGCAGGCCAGCCTCCTTGAGCTGTGGTGGGCTTCACCCAATTCGAGCTTCCAGGAGGCTTTGTTTACCTACTTAAGCCTCAGCAATGGTGGGCGCCCCTCCCCCAGCCTGGCTGCCGCCTTGCAGTTAGATCTCAGACTTCTGTGCTAGCAATGAGGGAGGCTCCGTGGGCATGGTACCCTCTGGGCCAGGTGTGGGATACAATCTCCTGGTGTGCTGTTTGCTAAGACCCTTGGTAAAACGCAGTATTAGGGTGGGAGTTACCCAATTTTCCAGGTGTTGTGTGTCTCAATTTCCTTTGGCTAGGAAAAGGAATTCCCTTTCCCCTTGTGCTTCCCAGGTGAGGAGATGCTTCGCTCTGCTTCAGCTCTTGCTGGTCAGGCTGTACTCGCCGTCCAGTGCCAACTGTCCGACATGACCCAGTGAGATGAACCCGGTACCTCAGTTGAAAATGCAGAAATCACCCATCTTCTGTGTTGCTCATGCTGGGAGCTGGAGGCTGAAACTGTTCCTATTCGACCACTTTGGGCACACTCCCTCCTGTTTTTTTTTTATATACAGTTTAATTTTAAATTTTTTGCACTTGGCAATGTATAATATATTGGAATTAGTTCAAGGGCTACACTTTCCCACAAAGGTAAAAGTTAAAGCTAAGTACAGTGTAACTTTTTGCAGAAAAATTTCCTGAAATTTTTTTATATTCAAAACACTGAGGCAGGTTTAAGAACATTTGCCGAAGATTATGGTGATTTTAGAGTCTGTCCATCACTTTAGTGTAGACAGTTTTCCTGTGCTAATAACAGCCTCTTTTTTTGTTTTGACTTTCTCTGGTACTGTTTGTGCTTTTCTCCTTCACACAGTCCATTTCCTTTATGTTGTGCTGGGTCTACATCAGTAATCAGGAAAAGAGAATTAAAGTAAAATGTGTGTTTCCACCTAAAAAGTACAAATTGTTTTTTCTTCCACCTCACTTAATTTTGTTAGCCTTGCTGAAATAAATTTGAAAAACTACCAGGGAAATGTGTCAGCCAAAGGCAAGACCTGTCCAGTTTAGAATTAAAACTTGGACTTGAAGTTCTGGCAGTTTATTTTCGAAAAATTTTGTGTTTGGAGGAGCAATTATAGCTCTGAGGAAGAGTGAGTTGAGAGCTAAAGAATTTTGAAAGCACAGCAAGAATTTTGACGTGAGTGGAGGTAGGGCATTAATCTATAAACAGATACAAAAGAAAATAGCTAAATAGTTAAATTAAAAAAAAAGAAGAGTGAGAAATGGGTCTCATGTTTCAAGGAATAGTGCTTTTTGGGGTAACACCTATTTTACTTGGTGTTCATAGCTCTATGTTATGGCTTTTATTCTTCTAAAACAAGGGGCAAAATAATTAGCACTGCTTTTGTTGTTGTTATTTTTTCTCTTGAACTAGAGAATTGAGTTTAGATTTTTGTATATTGTACGTATAACTCTGGGCAAGTGAGCAAATCTCCTTAATGCTCACATTTCTCACTGGTAAATAGAAGTTAAGAAAGAATACTCACCTTGCAGGTATATTGGAAGGAAAAGAAGTAAAATATATTAAATGCTGGACACTTCTAAAAGTCTAACAAAAAGTAACTGGTGTAGCTGCTATGGAGCTTGCTAAGGCTAGCCAAAGGGTGGAATCTTCATCATAGGCTCCAACATTCAGCTAAACCAGAAAGTGTTGATTGTTGGTGAGAGCCTGCTCTGGGTTGAGAGAATAGATGGGCAAAGAGTGCTGACTTGGGGTCAAGGGTTGTATCAAATGGTGTCACTAACCTATTCCTGGAAGCCAATGATGAGAGATCATAGAGCCCTAGGCAACATGAGTTATAGCCTAGGGCACAGGCAGCCAAGGAAAAAGACCAGCCTTTAGAGCAGATTGAATACAATCAACAGGGAGCTCAAAGGCTAATGGTGTGCACAAATTGACTAGGGTCAACAAAGGCAGTGCACTACAGAATTGGCAGTAAACCTTTCCCTACTAGGAAAAACAAACTTTTAAAAAGAAATAAAGAATATCCAACATGGCCCGAAAGGACTTCCATCATCTAGCTCCATCCTGCCTTAATACTCACTGTGAGCCATTCCCTTTCTCTCTGAGTCCCAATCACACAAGATTTCTGTGTGGCAACTTTAAGTATTACATGTCTTATATTTAAGCCTCTTTGTTTATGTAGCACTTACAAATGTCTACACTTCTTTAGATGTTTATTTAATGACCTTTTAAAGGCAATCCTTATCTGTTCAATCTCTAATCTCAGCCAATATAATATTTTGTAATCCTGTAATATTTTGCCATCCTCCTTCTTGTCAGTAATAGTAACCTAGTTAAATAATTGAGGATCTAATTGGTCATTTAAAGTTTCTTAACTTGCTTTTTTTTTTTTTTCAAGAACAGGGATTTTGTCTGTCTTATTCAGCCAGTCTTAATATGATCAGTGCTTAGCATGGAATCTTATATAACATGAGAAATTAATAAGTATTTGCTAAGTGACTGAATAGTAATCAGACAGATAAAGTTAAGAACCTTCAGTCTAAGCCTAAGATCCTTAGAAACAACAATAGGTGAGAATCAGAAAAGTCCATTACTAGGGATGGGAGAGAAAAGAAAAACGGAGCTTAAATGGGGAATAAAATGAAACCAGTCTTCCTAATGTTAGGGGTTTATTGATCTATTGATGAAATACTTTGAAGCTTAAACATTCTGTACCAGAGTTAGGACTATAATGCATGCAATCAAGAAAGTCTGTACATGGTTTCTCCTTATATTGTCCTTTTTTTTTTTTTTTCAACTAATATATTTGGTGATTGCTAAACTGTGATTCAAATAAGCTTTGGTGTTAATAAAAACAGGTACCAAAACTGAGTAAAGCCACCTTGTTAGTCATATCTTTTAGTAAGAATGATGCTTAATATTGATGTCAAGTATTGAGTAATTTCATGTATTTTCTCACTTAATCTTATTAACCCTCTGAGGTAAGCATTATTGGAATTTTACAGATGAGGACGTTGAAGTTCAAAGAGGGTAAGTTATTTGTCTGAAGTTATACAGCTGTTACGGGGCAGCACTGAAATTTGAACTCAATCATGTTATTGCAAAGCTCATTTTCTTAACTCTTATGATATACTAGAAATTGTAAGCTGGCCTGCTTTTATTGCTTTGTCAGTTTAGTCAAGATTTTATAAAAGGGTATCCAAATGTGATTTTTTTCTATGTATCAGAAAGCCTGAGTCGTCTGGCAAGAATCTACTCAGTAAGTCAGGAATTTTTCCATGCGACTTTCCTTTCCTTTACTTCTATTACTTCTTTTAAGTAAATAAAGTGAAAAAATGTATACAAACACTTTAAACTCACCACTATATCTTGGCAGGAAAAAGATTTCCTATCAGTAGATTTGGAATCATATCGAAGCATTTCCAAAGATGTTAACAGATTGCAATAAAACTTGGTACAGTGGTGAGAGCAAATCTAGAAAAACAACAACAAAAAGCAACCCTGAAATTTAAGCACATAAAAGGCCTGTTACATTTCAATTTAACTCTCTTTCTTTGTCTGCTTTCCTGTTCTGTCTTCTCTCATGTTAATTGTATTTCATCAGCTTCTATTATTTCTCTTTAATTTATTTTAAATATTTTTCAGACCAATATCTTCTTGCATCTCTTCCTCGAATAATGGCTTTCCAAGCTTCCATGTTTATAGACTTGGCCCCTCTCCATGGTCCTGTCTATACATTGCTTTGGATTTACATACTCTGCCCCTTCCTGCCGAAGACTGGATCTAGATTACGCTAATAATGATTCCTTCACAGAATTACGAGACTCTCAAGGAGACTGCATTTTGCATTTATTTCCAGCTTATGGCCAATTATCAAACAAATAAAACTTAAATTTAACTCTGCATAAAGAACCGGATGACGGTGAAATAGTACATTGTTGGAATATTTGACCCTTTTATACTCATCAGTGTTTAAAATTCCTTTAGTAGAAAAGTTTATGTGAAGTAAAATGTGCACATCTGAAGTGAATTTTAAGCCTTGACAAATTTATCCACCCATGTAAGCTACACTCCTATTAAGATATAGCTGCCACACCCAAAAGTTTTTTTTTTCCATGATCCTTCTCCATAAATCCTCCCCAAATCACAAAGGCAAATGTTTACTGATTTTTGTTCTTTTGCTACAGTTTGCTTATTATAGAAGTTAAATAAATGAAATCCCACAGTAAGTATTCTATAAATGACTTGTTTCATGTAGCATAATGTTTGTAAAATTAATTCATATAGTTGTTGATGTATAGCAATAGTTTCTTAATTTTTATTGCTGAATAGCATTTTATTGTATTTATACTGCAATTATTTTCCCATTTTCCTGGTGCTGAGATATGGATTGTTTCCAATTTGGGGCTCTTAAGAATAAGGCTGCTGGAAACACTCTTGTATAAGACTTTTAGAGAACATATGTTTCATTTCTCTTGGATAAATAGTTAGACATTGAATTATTGGGCCATAGGATACATGTCTATGGACATTTGTAAGAAAGCACCAAAAACATTTAGATCCCCATTATCACTGTCTGAGTGTTCCGGTTGTTACACGTTGTCAACACTTCCTGTTGTCAGTCTTTAAATTTTAGCCATTCTATTAGGTGTTTGGTGGTATTTCATTGTCACTTTAATTTGCATTCCCTTGGTGACTAATGATGTTACAGTCTTTTTGTGTTTTACTGACCAGTTGAATATCTTTCTTTCAAAGTGTCTAGTTTTTTGTCCTTTTTTCTTTAACAAAGCTATCTTTTCATTGTGGAGTTTCAGGAGTTCTTCATATATTCTAGATGCAAGTCCTATTTGGCAAATATTTTTCCCAGCCTGTAGCTTGCTTATACATTTTCTTAATGCAGTTTGATGAGAAGTTTTAAATGTTGATAAAAGCATAATTTAATTTTTCCTTATGATTATTGCTTTCCGTGTACTGCTACAAAATCTTTGCCTATTTGCAGGTTGCAATGGAACTTTCCTTACGTTTTCTTCTAAAGCTTCATAAATATAGTTTTTCCCCAAATTTCTTATCTAATTGTTTACATTTTTTTTACTTAAAATATTACAGTTTGCAATGGGCCACATGGATACCCAGTAGATGCTCTTTCTATGTTAGTTATCAATGAACCATACTACTCTGACACTTTTGCAAGTATTTGACTCCATTTTTCCTTCTTCATCCCTCTAGTCTAAGGGAAAGGTTTTAAATAAATGCTGTGTATAATTTAGGATCTTGTCAGAAAGGAGAAACTACCCTTAGCATTTCAGATAGAGAAAATTTAATTCAGAGTTCGTTACAGGAATGTTGGAGGAGTTAGAGAAACAAGAGGGGAAAGTAGGTTTACCGGATGCTTAGTAACTGTGGACGCCAGAGTTGAAGGAGCAAAAGAGAAGCAGAACTTTCCTAGCTCTTGAGGTCACTGCTGTTACAAGTTCCTGTTGTTAGCACTAGGACCTGCCCTCCCAGGCCTCTGGCATTGTGTCTCCTGTCATTAATGCTAATCCCGCTCCCCTGCTGCTGAAGATGACACCAGAAACTGAGAAGATGAGGAAAGTCACTCTTTTCTCTCTCTTTTCTCCAATCTTCTAACAGTGCCTTTCATTGGCAGAACTGAAAAAGAAACTGGTTTTTAAGGGAGTCTGGGAGATAGACTCTATGGGTTTCTCACCACTAAAATAGAGAGAAGAGCACATCAAAATAAGATATTAGCTAATAGCACCAAAATAATTGACCAGCATAGAAGCCATCAGGTCCCGTCTCATAAAATAGCTTTTTGGGTTGTGGGACTTTAAGTCTACACTCATCATGTTGCTGCAGATGACTGATGGACAGCAAATATTTGTTTGAGGCCTTTCCATGCCTTCCCTAAGATTCTGTGCAGCTTATTTAAGTCATGAACCAAACAAAAACCTCAGTAAAATACTATTTTTATCCTTACTTCTCCCACAAAATATAAATCAGGACATAAAGTGAGAGCCATCTGCTGAGGAAGTCCTGAGCAAGCAGGTTCCCAAGACCCCCCTCATCTATATTCACAGCTCCAGGGCTTCTCTGGGCTTTGAGGTCATTGAGCTGCTGACTGGAGCAATTTCACAGCCTGATGTGGCCAGAAAAATGTTTGTGGAGACGAAAATTATACTATAAAATTATAATCCCTTCCCATATAATTGCATTGAATGATACAAACAGGAGAATGAACCAATGTAAAACATTCTAGGGAGGAGAAGCACTCCAGAATGGTGGCATGGGGAGCTGTGCAAAGTCTCCCCAGAAAAACAACCGTAACAAGTAAGTCAAAATTGCAAACAAATAAACAAAAAGCAAAGTCTCAGCAAATTATCTTAAGCAAATGGAAAAAGGATTTATTCAAGAAAATGTGTGAAATCTTGGTGAGAATAGTGGGCGTCTGTGGCATCTGAGCAATGGCCCCACTCTCTTCCCGCCTCCAGCCCTGTGTGATGGAAGTCTTTGGGCAGATACAACCAAGAACAGGAGGCGCAGTCAGGGGTCTATTTTACTTGGAATAAAGTGTGAAGGAAGTTCAAGCCTGAAGGCACTGTGAAAATAATGGAGATTTTAGCTAAGAAACACCTTTCTAGGGTATAAGCCGGTCTCAAAGACTGGCCTTAGAAACTATCCCTGAAAAGGGTTCATGCATTATTTGATCATATTTTGTGACAATTTATGATCCATGATATTGTTGAAAACAAGAGAGCAATCAGCTAGCAGTTGGTAAAGGTTAACATCTAGGTGTGATACCAATAGAGAGATACCAGTCAGAAACTCACAATGAGATAAGGGAGATCAGCGAAAGACACTGTGAGAGAGGTCAGGTAAAACCACTGTTATCCCTGGGATGGGAGGAGGGAGTCAAGGTGAACATGCATGCCCAAAGTTGCACCCTCTGAGAAGCGACACTCCAGACTCTACACTGTAGAAGAAAAAATAGACTTCAATGGAGAGAGCCCTAAAATATATGAAACAATAACTGACAGAATTGAAGGGAGAAACGGATGATTTAACTATAATAGTTGGAGGTTTCAAAATCTCACTTTTAATAATGGAGAAAATAAGTAGGCAGAAGATAAACAAAGATACATGACTTGAACAGCACTGTAAACCACTTAGCCTTAACATACATCTCTAGAACACTCTACCCAATAACAACAAAATACACATTTATCTCCAGCACACATGGTACATTTTTTAAGACAGACCATAGGTTAGGCCACAAAACAAAACTCAGTAAATTTAAAGGGATTGAAATCATGCGAAGTATGTTCTTTGACCTTGAGAGAATGAACTTTAAAATAAAAACTAACAGGAGGAAACTTGGGAAATCCACAGATATGTAAAATTAAGCCACACATTTCTAAGTATCCAATAGGGCAAACAAGAAATGACAAGGGACATTATAAAATTCTTAAAGATAAATGAAAATTTATAAAAAGAAAATAAAAGAAAACAGCCAGGCGCTATGGCATGCTCAACTCCTGGGCTCAAGTGATCCTTTCACCTTAGCCTCCCAAGTACCTGCCATTATTATTCCCAAGTAGCAGGAGTTTGAGACTAGCCTGGGTAACAGAGCAAAGCCCCATCTAAACTTAAAACAAACAAACAAAAGCTTCATCTTTTGGGATGAAGCAAAACTAGTGCTTATAAATACAATTTATAGTCATAAACACCTTTAATACAAAAAGGGCCCAAATCAACCGTAAGAAACTGGAAAAAAAAGAACCAACGAAATGTAAATTAAGCAGGATGAAGGAACTAATAAATGTCAAGTCAGGAATTAATGAACTAGAGAATAGAAATACATATGGAAAAAAAATCAATGAAACTGAAACTTATTTTCTATTTTTAAAACCAACCAAAGTGACAAGACTTTCAGGCAAATGAACAAGAGAAAAAGAGAGAGGACTCAAATTACTACAATCCAGAATGAGAGATTAGACCTCACTGTCAACATTATGGAATGAAAAAGATTAGAAAGAAATATTATTAAAGAATTTTAAAAAATGATTACTTAGATGAAATGGATAAATTCCTATAAAGACTTATATGACCCAATTAAAAAAATAGAAAATATGAAGTAAACCCATATAAAATATAAATAGATAATTTTAAAACTCTTTGTGAAAAGCCAATGTCCAGTTCCTTCACAAATATTTTAAAAATTAACATCAATTATTGATAAACACTTTCAAAAATAGAATAGGAGATGCATTTCCAGTGTATTCTATGAGGTCAGTATTACTCTGACACAAAAAAACAGAGAAAGAAATTACAGGAAAAAAATACAAACCAATATTGCAAATGAATATAGACCAAAAATCTTCAATAAAATATAACCAAACTGGATCCAGTAAGAGGCAAACAGTAATATACAATAAGCACGTGTGATTTATCACAGGAATTCAAGGTTGTTTTAAAATATGAAATTCAATCATTGTCCTATGCCATATTAATAAAATACAGAATAAAAACCACATGGTTATCCCAATATGTGCAATGAATGTATCTGAACAAATTCCAAAAGCTTGTTAAAAAAAAGGAAAAGTTTGATAACAAACACCTATAAAAATCCCTGCAGTTAACATCTTTAATGGTATGTTTTTCCCTAAGATCAAGAATAAGACCAGAATCTCTGTTCTTGCCACTTCTATTCCACATTGTATTGAAAGTACTAGTCAGGCCAATTAGATTAAAAAAAAAAAAAAAAAAAGGTTGTATTCAGATTGCAAAAAGAGAAGTAATATGATCTCTTTTCACAGACAACATGACCTTGTATATAAAAATGTCTAAAGAAATCACTAAATATCTATTGCAATTAATAAGCAAGTACAATAAGGTTGCAGGATAATACCAGATCAATCTAAAAAATTAATTATCTTTCTATATTCTAGCAGTGGACAATCTGAAAATAAAATTTGAAAATTAATGGTATTCACAGCAATCTGGATGGAATTGGAGAATATTATTCTAAGTGCAGTAACTCAGTAATGGAAAACCAAAAGTTGTATGTTCTCATTCAAAAGTGGGAGCTAAGCTATGAGGATGCAAAGACATAAGAATGACACAATGGACTTTGAGGACTCAGGAGGAAAGTGTGGGAAGGGGATGTGGGATAAAAGACTCCAAGTTGGGTTCAGTGTACACTGCTCAGGTGATGGGTGCACCCAAAGCTCACAAATCACCACTAAAGAACTTACTCATGTAATAAAATACCACATTCCCCAAAAAACCTATGAAAATAAAAAAAAATTTAAAAACGGTATCAAAAATAATTTTTAAATGTAGAAATACATTTTATAAAAGATTATAAAACTTATATTATGAAAACAGCAAAACTGTTTTGAAGGGAATTGAAGACATAAATAAATAGAAAGATATCCCATGCTCGTGAATCAGAAGACTTAAATTATGAAGATGACAAGATTCTCCAAATTGATCTACAGATTCAATGAATTTCCTAACAAATTCCCAGTTGGCTTTTTCAAAACTTGATAGTCTGATCATACAATTGGTATTAAAAATGCAAGAGACACAGAGTGGCAGAACAATCTTGAAAAAGAAAAACAAGCGTCAGGACTCACATTTCTTGATTTCAACACTTTAAAGCTACAATAATCAAAACCATGTGGTAGTAACACAAAGATGAACAAGCAGACTATAAAATAGAATTGAGAATAGAGAAATAAACACTTACATGTATGATCAATTGATTTTTGATAATGCTGCCAACAATTCAATGGAGAAAGAATCGTTTTTTAAGAAATGGTACCCAGACAACTGGATATACACATGCCGAAAGATGAAGATGGATGCCTTCCTCATATCATACATAAAAATTAACTCAGAATGAATCTTAGACCTTAATGTGACAGCTACAACTATAAATTCCTAGAATAAAATTTAAGAGAAAATTCTTGTAACATTGTATTAAGTAATGGTTTCTAGGTACAATATCAAAACCACAAACTGTAAAAGAAAAATAGATACATTAGACTTCATCAAATTAAACAACTTTATGCTTCCTAAGACACAATCAAGAAAGTGACAAGAAAATCCATAGAATGGGAGAAAATAGCCTTAAATTGTGTATTTGATGAGGAGTTAATATCCAGCATAAATAATAATTCTTAGTATTCCACAGTAAAAACACAATAAGGCAATTTAAAAAATGGGAAAAATCTTTAAGTAGACATGCACCCAAAGAAGATGTGCAAATGATCAACAAACATATTAAAAGATTCTCAATATCATTAATCGTAAAGAAAATGTCAATCAAAACCATGATGAGATACAACTTTGCACCCAGTAGGATGACTAAAAATGACAAGATGTAACCAGTGTTGGCTAGGATGTAGAGAAATGGGAACCTTAATAGATTGCTTGTGAGCCTGTAAAATTGTACAGCTACTTTGGAAAACATTCTAGCAGTTCCTCAGAATAGTCAACATAGATTAACCGTATGACACTCAACAATTCTACTCTTTTTTTATACCCAAGAGAAATGAAAATATGTCAACGAAAATTTTGTACCTGAATATTCTTGGCAGCACTATTCATTAATTACAAAAAATCAGAAACATCCCAAATACGAATTAACTGTTGAATGGCTAAACAAATTGTGATATAGTCATACAACAGAATATTCAGCAATAAGAAGGCATGAAATACTGATATATGCCACAATATGGATGAAGCTTGAAAACATTATGCTGAGAAAGGAGACAGTTACAAATGAAACCATATTGTGTAACTTCCTTTACATGTAATGGTAAAATGGACATACATGCAAACAATAAAACGTAGATTAGGGCATGTGGTTTTCGTGTGGGCAATGAAAATATTTTACAATTATGTAGTGGTAATGGTTGCAAAATTTTGTGAATATATTAAAACTATTGACTTGTACACTTCAACAGGTAAATTTTAAGGCATTTGAATTACATCTCATAAAGCTTTAATAGCAAGTAAGCAAGCAAACAAACATAACACCTGGGGAAACTCTGTTTGATTCTCAAACACTGAAATGTTTCTCTTGGCGATTCTCATTTACATGAAAGCTTGTAAGAGTCACTATGATGATAAGCACTTTACATATATATTTTCACTTAATCTCAATAACTACAGCAACTCCATGAACTGAGTGTATTGTTTTCCCTGCTTCGTACATGATATAACAGAGACCGAGAAAGGTTAAAGCCATTGGTCGAATTCACATTATTACTAAATCTCACAACCAAGTTCTTGTTCTTAACCATGATGTTGTACTGTTCACTCCACCCTAGCACCCCAGATAGGAAACTTAGATGCTTTTGAATGTGATGGACCGACATCACTAGATGTTGTGCACAGTTCCTAGGCTCCTTAGAGAAATTTCAAAATTCCAGTATTAGTAGTTGCCCGAAGGAGATTTTAGCTGACCAATATGATGTTTGCAATAATAAACAACCCACAGATTGCTTGTTAGAACTTTTTGGCATGAACAGAGGTATAATAAACATGCAGTTCAAACAACTCATAGTGCTTTATGTTATCTCTTTCTTTTCAAGTATGACAACTTATCAAATAATAATACTCATTTCTAAGGTGTCTTTATGGGTTCTCCTTTGTTATTTATGCAATGATGTATGGTGTAGGTTGCAAACACACAAATCATAATATTGAACCCAACTGAAGAGAAGTTATCAACACCAGCTAATGACAATTAACAAAATAAAGTGATGAAAAGTAATCAACAGATCATTTTATGTACTCTTTCAAATTAATAAACAGTTGGGTTCAAGTTTGCCTTTAAGTAGAATTACTCAATTCAAAGCCCCACAAAAGTATGCATAAGGATACAACTAACAATTCAAGGGGAAGTCAAAATCATACAGACTAATGAAGTCTTTACAGGTGAATAAAGAGATGGCTCAAGAAACTCTTCTTTCTTTAATGTCACAGAACAAAGCAGAGATAGAACCAGAACTAGAATCTAAGTCTCCTGATTTCCAGCCTAGTTGCAATGTTGCTCTCTCCCATTTAATCCCAATGGACTCAGAACATTAATGTAATGTGGGTACATTCAACTTTTATTTATACTTAACAAAGTAGAAAACATTTTCTTATCAAATGTTGAAGTAAGAGGAATGTTGATTAGTCAACATTTTATGAAGATTTATTAATTTTGTCTTAGTTGTTCTTACATTTATTTAAACATTGATTACCTCTCTCTTTCTCCAGAAAACAATCTTTCTCTGGCTCCCTAACTGTAGTACCAAAATATAAGAGTTTATTTTACTGACAGTACCGAAGGAAAACAGTTAAAGATGAAGAAAAGGGATGCTATAAGAGATCCCTACGGCAATCAATAAATAATAAGATGTTAATATAATAATAATGTAATGTAATATAATTGATGTAATCAATCAATAAATAAGATGTTAAAAACCTAAAAAACAATATTCTCAACATACAGAGTAAAGGTTCACTTAAAAGTGAACTTTGAAATGTAAACAGAAACCTCTTTTTTTCTAGCAATAATGCTGAAATAGTACAAATCCCATCATCAGATATCACAGGGCAACAATTACTTGTGCAATATGACAACATTAGTCTAAGTTCTTAAAGCAGAGAGAGTATCACAGGAAGCTATTTATGTTACATGTTAGGCCCTTTTGGCGTTAATTCTCATTGGGTTTGGCATCATTTCCAATCCACAGAATTGACAGGATATGACATCATAAATTCTATTTTCTAGAATTTCTGATTTGTAAAGAATTGTATAACATACCTTTGATTCCTTTGATTGTGACTTTCTATGTGTTGATGAATCCTTTTATATTTTTATTACTTTGTCCCCAAGCTAGATTGTTCCTCTTTCTTCTTAATCTGAATACAGCTAATGGATAATTACAAATTAGTGGAATGTGCTTCTGATATAATCTGTAATCACTTACTTAAATAGTGGCAACAAATTCTAATCTTAAAATCTGATGGTAAGTATGTGGTCTTTAATAAAATCCAGTGAGAACAGTAAATAAAAAAAAAACAACTTGATTTAAAAAAAAGACTTTATAGCAAATTTTTAAAAATGACTTTTTTTTCAGCTACTTTCCTAAGAGGAAGAATTGTAAGACATTACTCATTCATTCATCATTTACATTGTTCTTTATTCAAGCCATTAAAGTTTACATTGTCTGATATTTTTTGACTTGTTTCTCACCTTCAATTTCATTAATATTGCAATCGAGTAGAATGTGAGTAAAAAAATATGTACCATGATTGCTTTTCTTGGACTTCCAAGATATGGATTTAAACTATATATGCGTATATGGTATATTTGCTATTTATATAAAGAAACACACCATATATATATATGATTTATAGATGTAATATGTCATTTTAAATAAAAGTAATGCATTTTCATTATAAAAAATTCTGGAAGATGCAGACAGTTGTTTTTAACTATCTATGCTCCCACCACTTGGAATTACCCAATCTTAATGCTTTTATTTATTTTCCTCTAGCCTAAATAAATATCTGAAATAAAGGTTATATGTTTACTCTCCATGCTCATCATAACCAAGTGGAACTGTACTATCTGCCACAGAGTCACAAAAATATAAAGATAATTTTCTAACACAGCAGCCAATTAACATGATGAAAAGTCTAAGGGTAGCATAAAGCTTGATCTTTATGAATTTGAAGTGGCATGCTAAGTTTAGACAGATTAATTAAAACAACCAGGTACATGTTGTTATCATATTCGATTCACATCTTCCAGTATTAAGGTTGTATTAGGTTTTAAAAATGAGGAATTAATCCAGAGAGGTGCTAATTAAATGTAAATAAAGGCCATTATCAACTTCTCAATGAAACTCAACTGGTATTATTATATCAAATAAAACTGGTGTCAATCAGATGCCCGGGTGCATGGCTCCTCTTAATTTTCAGCTTTAGGTTTTTCAAAGAACTATTATTGACTAGATAAATTTAATTACATATTCATAGAAAGGTTTGCTGGCCATTTTCTTGGATAGCATAGAATATCCTGCAACATAACTATTTATTCCCTCAAAACGAAGGTTTGTTTCATCAACAAAATGACTTTAGACTATCATTCATATCAAGCGGTTCAGTTCACCCAGAACATTCCTGGAGTACAATTTCAATTGTGGATTTTTTCCAGGAAAGTGATCCAAGGAAATTTCACATTTTACAAGTGTGTACTATGAAATATGCTCCTACTCGCCTTTTTCACTCAATTTTGTTTGAGCATATCTAAGTGTCTTTAGGTATTAAAAATAAATGTTCCTTATCAATCTAATAGATGAATGATGCGAAATGATTTCTTTTTTTCTGTGAAAAGAAAAAAAGAATTCAAATGACAGAATTCTGGTCTTGAAAATGAATGTTTTTGATAAATAGTCTTGAAATATTATGATTAATAATAATTAGCACAGGCTAAATAGTATTATCATTTATTTGCCATTGTTTAGAAAAGTGGAAAATTGTAGTTATAATTGTTCTGCTCTTATTTTAACTATATTGCTTACACTCAGCATATGGTTGATTACGATGTTTGATGAATTTCTGAAGTTGAGGTTGCCTCTAAAACCCAAACTTTTAGGTTCTTTTTAAGTTCTCTATAAAAGCATGACCATACTTAATTGTTCGTGTAAGTCAAGTTAGAGTACTTGTTTTATTTAATTAATTGGGTAACTTTCACATTTCCTTACATTAAAGATCTGCTACTTGAATAATGTTGTTTTAAACAAAAGCAACTAAATAATACAACTACCTAGTAATGTTGTAAGTTCTTAACAAATGTTTATTATTTTGAATGGATTTAGAAGATACCGGATAAACTGCTCTCAAGGAGCTTAAATGTTAGACAGTGAGACAAAAATAAAGCAAACAAAAAGCATTCCTAAAGCAAACACAATCAGATTCTTTAATAGAACAGTCTTATAAAAACTGAAGCCATCCCATAACTACATTGATAAGAAGAAAACTTACATTTGTGATATGTTTATCCTCTCTGGAAGCAGAACTAATTATCTCCATGAGCTTTCTCCATAGGTTTCTGGAACTGAAATAATAACATCATGTCTTGTTATTGGAACAATATATCAAAAGACAAGCAAATATAAAACTAATTCTCTGTGGAATGATACTTTCAAGTTGGAATTTATGTTACATTAACCTATTGTTTGAGAGTTTATATATGATGACATTTTTGTCTTAAATATTATTTGACTAGTGTGGGTTTACCAAGCTAACTATACCAATAGAGAAATTCTGGAATATATTTTCTGTTACATACTTTGAAGGATTTTTCTCAGTGAGATAAACTAACAAGTCTAATTTCTTACGAGTCTATAGGACATTTTTCAATTAGATCTTAAGCCAAATAAAACTATCAATAGCATGTCTTTAAGCCTAGGGATGGAGATTTTGGCTCACTCTTTAGACCAGCGAGAGAAGGTCAGGTATGTTGCTTCCCTCAGGCTTTCTATCTTTCCTAAGCCCACTAATGAGAGCTTCACCAGATGAGGAAATTCCTTACTTGGTGTAAATTCAAAATCAGAGAATTTACAGACATGATAGTAATGTTAAATCAAAGATTGTAGGCATGTGTTTATGATGAAAAACACATTACTTTTGGATCAGTTAAATCTAGGTATAAACTTTGTTTCTGCTACTTACTAGCTGGGTGACCTCAGGGAAGTTGTTTACCTCCTCTGAAATATAAGGATAATAATGACTTCTATTTAAGGTTATTGTAAGAATATCATGTAACTACATAGGATGGTGTCTGGCATACAAAAAAAGGATCAGAAAATGTTACCCATCTTTTTATTTGATCAATGTATAATATAAACAATGTTTTGAGGGAGTAGAAATAGTAGTAATGTTTTGAGAGAGTAGCAATACTTTCACACATATATTATTAAAAACAATAACAGCAACGACAAAAACCTCCCAAAAATATACTATAAAGGACAAACCCAAGTAGGGAAATGGTGCATTGCTAATGTATTATTGCTAATGGTGACATGTTAAGTATTTTAAAGATTCCAGTAAGCACAATGCAGGAATTGTAAATAAGACTCTATGGTAGCCTACTAAAAAGAAAGGTATCTCCATGAAGAAAAGTTAATGACATTTGGAAACTGATCTGTGGAGTGAAAATGCAGAATTTCTGTAGAAATGGGTGACTCATAAAGGGTAGTAAGAACCCGTGATAAATTGAAGAAGAATCCTTATTGCAGGAAATGTCAAGCTTGAAAGCTTTGCAAGTAAAAGGAAGAGAAAACACAAAAGAAAGACAAGCAGAAAGCAACCCAAGTCTTGCTAAAGGGTATAGACATAGGCAACTCTGCTCAGAGAAGCCAAATGAAGCCAGGATGCTCAGGGCCAACAGAGCACTTTATGTAAGGAGCCAGGAGATGGAGAGTGAACTTTGTAACACTCACCAGAAAATCCAAGAAAGTCTTAGTAGGCAAACATAAGCTCTTTTTCATCAGTAAATGCATTTCATATATTCTTATTACTCATGAGATAAGTGTACTGTTAACCTACAGAAATAACTTATGCTTTATTATTATACTACAATTAATTACAGAAAATGACCTTGACTGTAGTATTTGAGACTGTTCTTAGGCAAGTGTTACTTAATAAAAAGAGAGAAAGGACATTTAGTAAATCATATAATTTTAGTTCTTGGGGATAAAAGGCCAAATGAAATTCATAATATTCTTAGAAACCTAACTCAAATAGGAAAAAACTTTCTCATGTGACTTTGGATATTTTTCTACTTCATGAATCTTTCTGTGCGTTTGACTAGTACAATCCTTCCCCAATCGCAAATAATGTATATATTTTAAAATCTCAGTCATTCAATCAGTCTCATGTCATTCACATGGAGTGTATTGTTCTTAACTAGTCATTTGACTGGTGATGATAGATGCTTTGCCAGAGTGAGTTAGGTCATACCAAATAGGGAAGTGGTTATTTGGAAAATGAAAAGTAACAGAGATTACACAACTCAACTCACTATATTCAGGATGAGTTTTACCTTTTTAATCACATTTATTCAAAGGTATTTCTTAAAACTTCTGATTTATAGTACAAAGTAAGAAACTAAGACAATGACAAATCCTGATACTCAGGGAAAGTGTTCTAAATAGAAGAAAGGTAAGAATAATACTTTTATTGAGTATAATTATCAAGTTTTATCTTAGGGGTGGATGGATAGGAAGAGGAGACTCTGCATTGATTTTATTTTATTTCCATAAAACCACAGTAACATATTAATAGTCTAATATCAATACAAACTTTTCAAATGCTAAATTAAGAAGTACTGTTTAGCAATTTATAACATTTTTTATATTTACAATTTGTTGAAAACTAAAGTAAGGGGTTTTATCATATACTTCCGATATACCGGCACACGGGGGACTGCCTTCTGTGAATTAAGTGAAATATTTCTTCAGTGATTCCATCTTTTCTATCTTTGCCTTTTCCAAATGTCAGCAGCTCCTCTTCTCTTTTCTCTTTTCCCAGCATTTCTAACAATTCTAATGCATATTTTAAAAGATTTATCAAGAAAAAATGCTAAAAGCTTTTCTTTAAATTATAGAACAACTGAACCTTGGGATAAATTACAAAATTGATATATTTCTATCAAAGACACAGCACTTTGAAAATTATTAGGTTCAAAAATTATCAGATTCTTACACAGAAATGTAAGAGCAAAAAAATATTTTAGTCTGAAGATAAAGAGATTTAATAAGCCATATGAAGAGAAACTATAAATATTTTAAACAAATAATACTATTAATTGGTAAAAGAATAATTGTATAGGCCAGGTGTGGTGGCTCACGCCTGTAATCCCAGCACTTTGGGAGGCCGAGATGGGTGGATTACGAGGTCAGGAGTTCGAGGCCATCCTGGCCAAGATGGTGAAACCCCGTCTCTGCTAAAAATGCAAAAATCAGCTGGGCATGGTGGTGGGCGCCTGTAATCCCAGCTACTAGGGAGACCGAGGTGGGAGAATTGCTTGAACCCAGGATGCGGAGGTTGCAGTGAGCAGAGATCATGCCACTGCACTCTAGGCTGGCAACATGAGCAAGACTTCATCTAAAAAAAAAAATGAATAATGGTGTATTGATTAAAAAATTAGTCATGCTCTTTGGCAATACAGTGCTGTGGTGAGGAATGAAGTTTTGGGATCAGGTCTTTATTTCTTTATTCTCTAGCTTAGTGACATTCAGGAAGTTATTTTCCTCCATAAGCCTCAGCTTACTCATCTGTAAAATTGTAATATCATTGTATCTGCATTATAGGGTCATTTTGAATATTGAGTGTGATAACAAATGGAAGACATTTAGCATAGGAGTTACTTGATATCTATGAGTTAATATTATTTATCTATAAACTTATTCAACTATTTACAAAATAAATTTTATTTATGTATTTTACATTTTTATTTTTTTGAGATGGAGCCTTGCTCTGTTGCCCAGGCTGGAGTGCAATAGCGTGATCTCAGCTCACTGCAACCTCCGCCTCCTGGGTTCAAGCAATTCTCCTGCCTCAGTCTCCCAAGTATCTAGGATTACAGGCGCCTGCCACCACACCTGGCTATTTTTTTCTATTTTTAGTAGGGGTGGGGGCAGTTTCGCTGTGTTGGCCAGGCTCTCTGGAACTCCTGCCCTCAGGTGATCCCCCTACTTCAGTCTTCCAAAGTGCTGAGATTACAGGTGTAAGCCACTGAGCCCAGTCAGGAATTTTAAAAGGCCATAATAGATGTGTCTTTAGAATATAGTTATATTGAAATTTCTGATTGTATAGAAAAAAACTGTATCATCTAAAGGGAATAAATTCTTTAAGAATTCTAAGAAAAAGATATTTCAAAAATCAACATTTATTTTTTCCAGCGGTATATCCTGGTTTTATTTTCTTAATAAGAGAATTACACTTACATTATTATGTTGGTGCAAAAGTAATGGCAAAACTGCCATTACTGCCTGGTATTAATACTACCTTGTTTAACAAAGATGGAAGTTACTCGCTAATGATCTTTTATCAGGTAACTCTTCACACAGTAGCATTTAGTGTTTTGACCCTGGGAAATAGGTGAGCTTTTATTCTGTGAAGCCTCTGATCTTTCTCTTTTTCAGTATCTGCTCTTACGTTTTTCAAGGCTATTATCATCTTTTAAAAAAAATGGTGCATGCTAAGGAGCTAATAAAAAAAAAAAGATGTTTATCTCTCCACACAAAAAAGAAGACAACTTGTTTCCCATTTGAATCCCAGTTCTGCCACCTATTAAGTATATGATCTTGGTCAAGTTATATAACCTGTTGGTTTCTGTGTTGTTTTTTTTTTTTTTTTTTCCCCCTCATCTGTAAAATGAGGACAATAGGAGAGTTGCAGGGTGTTTAGAAAATTAAACTATTGTGTTAGAGGGAAGGTGAGAAAGCAACAGGAAGTGAAGAAAAGAAGGGAGGGAGGAACAAGTCAGAAAGGAAAAACAGATCAGCTGATGAAAACACAAAAGGAGGACGTGATAATATTGGAATTTCTGGCTTTCATAAGAAGCTACTAGTATAGAGGGCCTTCCTGCACACTCTAGTTGTGTCTAAGAGGGGCTCTACCTCTATATTGCTATTTTTCCTTTTCCTCTGCTTAACATTTAGCAAGGACAACTTTAACGATTTAAACAGTAATGGAAAACGGAGGAGAGTAAATGAAGAAAATGTCCATTATGCAATGAGGAGACTTTTTAAGGGAATGGTTTCAACTGGAATGGAGTGAATGATATTGTTGGAACAGTGGCCTTGGCAGGCAGAGCGTATACGGATCTACAGTGTAGAAATATTTCAAAATTATCTCACCATGTGATACCGTTTATTCCCTTTTATTGCATACATTTTTTAGTCTTATTTAAAAGTTAGAATATGTTTTAAAATAAACATATGTAATAAAGAATATTTTCCTTTCTTTTTTCTATTTGAAATGTAATCTTGGTAATTAAAGAAATGACATTGGGGTACGTAGATTCTTCTGATAATTATCACTTAGGACGGATATAGGAATTGCCCATAACCCACACCTTTCAAAAGGGTGTTGAAGTAACAAGTGATCCCACAAGAAAGCTATGCCACCTTGGATGAGACACCCAAGAAGTTAGAAACAAAAGTCTCCCAATGGTGATAGGAAGCTGCATCATGGAACTAATTGGAAATCATGTTTGTGATACAGAATGGTGTTTATATTGTTTAAGATTTGTGAATATTTATTGTGTTTTTGAAGTATTTCTCAGTGAGCCTGGTGAAGGCACTAATCAATCAGAGCATACATCTAAACCCTTAGAAAGTACACTCACCAATCAGGACACATGCTGGCCATAACAGAGTATGTAGGACAGATACTCAGCCTGCTTTTAGGAAGGAAACTTCAAAACTCACTCTATCTACTTCGTGATGCTGGGGGGGCCTTCTGAGGCCAATGACATTAAGGCAGTCCAGTGGATTTCCACCTGTACTGTATTTACCCTGTGATCCCACGGAAAACCAGGACTATTGTATCTTTCAATATGACATATGCCATTAAGAATTTGATTAAAAATATTATTCTATTCTTCAGAAAAGAGCATACTGTATAACACTGCCTATAATATTAGGGAGCTCAAAGATGTTAGAGTCAGCTAGGCCTGGGTTTACAGCTCAATTTTGCTTCTTACTTGGCTTTGTAACCTTGAATAAGTCACTTAAGCTCTCTGAATTACTGTTTTCTCATCTGTAAAATAAAGATATTACTACATAATCTTTAGAGCTGTCGAAAGGATAACATGAGATTCTTTCTAACTTCCTTACCATATTCAAACTATTACAAATAAATAAGAAAAGTCTCTATATATTTTTTAAATCTTCATTTGTTTGTATTTGTCTAAAAAAAAATTTGTGATACTTTTCCTTAATATAATGTTCTTTACATGAAATTCATTTGGAATTTTGTTAATTTCTTTTTCTTTTATATCACTCAAATCACTAAGCAGAAAATAATAGAATTAGGCCAGGCGCGGTGGCTCACGCCTGTAATCCCAGCACTTTGGGAGGCCGAGGTGGGTGGATCACGAGGTCAGGAGATCGAGACCATCCTGGCTAACACAG
>NW_012101854.1:4086550-4095951 GCF_000951045.1 Mandrillus leucophaeus
TTTGGTTGGCTAAAAGTGTGAAGAATAATTAGTTACTCAAGTTTTCACGTAACTCTTCATGAATACAGCTCTCATTTACCATTTCCTTTAGAATCTAAGAGATGTACCTGTCTAGCTGAATATTTGCTAAATGAATCAGCAATTACTGAGATAGGATTACATGCCCACTCAATGTTGACCTTCAAAATAATGAACCAAATAGCTGAGGAAGTTTATCTATATACTTTAGGAGTATTTCTTGCAATTTTGGCATTTTCTGAAACCAACTTAACATTTTCAAAATTATTGTAATTAATGGCTATTAGCTTATACACAAGACAAATGTTTCATCTCTTCCTAGAATCTCACCTTGAATTTTGGTTGCCTGCTGGGTTACAACTGCCATCTATTCAAAGTCTACTTGACATGTTCTTTTGTTGCTGCAAAAAAGCCCACAGAGTCCTTGTTCGTAGACTTTATTTTCATATTTTTATGTAACATGCACAACAAAGTCAACACTGTAACTAAAATTATGTGTTCATTATTCTTTGTTGGAAAATCTCTGTTGTCATCAGAAGTTTACTGTATAGCTTGTCTGTTATCCTTGTAATATGTAAATTCCTTTTTCGTGTTATTCAGCACTGACAGAAGCAGGCTTCCTTCATTATAAAATTATGTTAACTTGTGACTCTTTTAATTTCTCATTCTTGATTCAAATATGTAAATAGCAATGATTCCAATTTCACATGCTTCAGTAGTTTCTTAGTAGCCATTAAAAGAAGCTGGTGGGTTCAGTGAGTCTATGTTGGTTATCATTATAGAAAATAAAAGTCTTTGTAACTCTAGTTAGTTGCAAAATAACTCCATTTTGGGGCTTGCATACCTGGAAACAATATTAGGGTACAGCTTAATATGAAAAGAAAGGTGTTTGACCTTCCTGGCACACAAAGTCCAAAGATTTCACTCTTGGCTTTCAAAGGATTCAATGTTATTCAATAGTTTCTCTTTGTTGAAAAGTAAAAGTCCATTCTTCCTAAAAGATCATACCAATTTCTTCATGAAATGGTACCAATACAACTTTGCCTCCTCTGATTCTGCATTCTAACTTTCAATCCTGTGGAAATACTTGGAAATATAGTATAGAAACATAACAAAAAATATCCATGCCCTCATGGAGCTTACATTATAGTGAGGGGAAGTGGATAAGGCACAAAGGACAAGTAAATATACAGAATAATCCCTGGCGATAAGTGCTGTGGCAAAGATTAATGCAGGAAGAAAAGGATGGAAAATTCTCGTGTGGGTCATAGGGTGTTATATGACGTGGTCAGGGATGGCTTTTTTAGATTAGATGACAACTTAGCAGAGATATGGCAGAAGAGAACAAATGAAACAAGTGACTATCTGTAGAAAGAGTGTTCTCAGCATAGCCAGTGCAAATGCATAGGTCCTGAGGTAGAAGGCTATTTGGAGTGTTTGAGTACTAGCAAAGTAATCAGTATGTCTAGAGCAGAGCAGTCCAAAGCTATGTGGTCAGAATGTTAGTCAAGTAAGGGACTGGGGATTCTGTAAAGCCTGAGAGGACATTTTCAGGACTTTGATTTTTATCTGGGATATCATTATTTTTACATGTTTTTATTATGGAATATCTATTCTTTGATTTTATTATGGGAATCATTGGAAGAGTTTGAGTACTTAGTGAAATGATCTTATTTCGATTTTATAAATATCTATTCGTCATTAGCCGAGTGTGGTGGCGGGTGCCTGTAGTCCCAGCTACTTGAGAGGCTGAGTGGAGGTTTCAGTGAGCTGAGATCACACCATTGCACTCCAGCCTGGGCAACAGAGTGAGGCTCCGTCTCAAAAAAAAAAAAAATTCTATTTGTCAACTATGACTGGAATAAACTGTAGAAGATGAGGACAAAAGCTGGGAGAATAGTCTATTGCAAAGACCTGTCAGGGAGGTGTTGATAGACCAAAGAGCCAGGTCGGTAGAAAATTATGTGTGCTATTGAAATTTTTTGTGCATCTTTGATCTGAAACATTATTTTTAAACCACGAATTTCTCCAATTTCTCCTTCCCTTAAATCCTGACAAAGACACATTCATTCTTCAATGCTGGGATCTAATGCTGTCTCTCCTATGTGGTCCTTTCTGATATTCTAGATAGGTGATACAAGTTCTACTATGCTTGATTAGTACTTTATGTGGGTCTGTTGTACAGTTTTTACAACATTGGCTTGTACTTATTTGTTAATGTCTTCCTAATTAGATCATGAGTTCCACAAAAGTATTGGGTTGTTTTAAAAAAATATGTATATCCCTTATACCTAGCACAAAATACAGGTATGCATTGAGGACCCCGTGAGTAAATACCTCCAATTGTAAAACAGAAAACACTTGAAGTGACTTTCTTCCTTTCTTTCTTTTTTTGAGACAAGATTTCATCCTGTCACCCAGCCTGCAGTGCAGTGGTGAGATCATGGCTCACTGCAGCCTCAACCTGCTGGGCTCAAGTGATCCTCTTACCTCAGCCTCCCGAGGAGCTGGGATTACAGACACATGCCACCAAACTCAGCTAATTTTTGCATTTTTTGTAGAGATAAGGTATTACTATGTTGCCCAGGCTGGTGTCAAACTTCTGAAGTCAAATAATCCACCTGCCTCGTCCTCTCAAAGTGCTGCGATTACAGGCATGAACCACCACACCCATCCTGAAGTGACTTTCCATTCCACAAAAACAAAAATAAAAAAGCTAAATTGTCTTAGGGAAGGTATACCTAACTTCTTTTTCAAAAATTTAGAATACACCAAATGAGGGTAAGCTGTCTGTCACCTTATCAGAACATAGGATAGGTTCCAGTGTCCCTCCTTGTAGGTCACAATAAAAATGTGATTTTATAAGTAAGAGAATGCGTCATGTGAAAATTCACAGGGAGTCTCTCGTTGAGTTTGCCTACATTCATACAGTGTAAAGGAGATACCTTTATTTTTCCTATACTGAGGCCAGACAAGTGAGATAAGTAGCATAAGGGGAGCACACTGAACCATGTCATAAGTCATTCTTTCAGATTTCTAAATGGAGACCTTATGGTACAGGTCCTGCCAGCATACTGTTATTTTTTGTTTTGTTTTGTTTTATGTTTGTTTTAATAGTAGAGTTATTACAAGTAAATTAGAGGAGAGCTATAGCCATAAGCATTGACTTGTCTTCCCGTAGCATCTTTGAGTAGAACTGAGCTGGGTGTTAAAATACTTAAGAAATTTGTAACTGGTGAATGAGAATATCAAAAAAAATACTATATTAGGAAGAGAGGTTAACTACTGATGCTGTGACCTTCAACACTCTAGGGATTTTAAGGGCACCACTGATAGCAAACTTCTCAAAATATATGAATAGTAAAAAGCTGGGCGGTTTAACTAAGTTTTAAAAAAATAAGTTTTAAAAAATGTTAAGTCAGGATGGAATAATGGGTTAAGTTTAACAGATTGAAAAGTATTAGGGATAAATGTACAGTCCTATTTTTAGTTTCTGAGACCTAGCTACAAAAAAGCAATATGGGAAAACATAAGAACAATTTGTAAGAGAGATATTTAGAAGCATCTTGACTATAAGCTTTTCAAGTAGTCAAGACTGTGATTCAGCTACCAAGAATACTAATTAGGCTACGTAATGGAAATATAACACCCAAGATGAAAAGTAATATTTCTCCTTTACCATGTACTGAAAAGGATGCATTATATTCCATTAGGTACTACATTTGAGGAGAAAAATAGTCGACGTAGAACACACTCAGAGAGGGCAGTTAGAATGAAGAAACTCTAAACACGGTTATCTGAGAAATAGCAAAAGAAACTAGAAATTTTAAGCCTGGAGGGAAAAGAAAAAGTTCAATGGGATATATGGGAGACCATAAGATATGATATAGAAGAATTAGGGGATTCTGAAAGAACCATTAGGATAGAAGCTTAAACAATTAGGTTGAAAAATGGCCAGTAATTTACGGTAAATAAAAGGAATAAATTATAAATATTTTAATATATGTATACTATACTGGGCTACTTTATGAGAGAGTTATTGTACCTTCAATGGAGATGTTTGAAGGTCATTTTAGGGTGTTTTTGTCTGTTTATTTTAGCTATGTAGCTGAGAATGATAAAGGGAGGCATTTCTTGGATTATAGTGGAGTTGAACGTCTCCAGGAGTCTTCTTACTCTGATGTTCTGCGATTTTGTTATGGTGTGGTCATTTTATTATAATGAAATTTATTTCTCATCAATAATTAGAAAGCAGTCTTAGTAATGCATAAAATGTTAACAATAATAGCATTAATGATAACAACTATTCGTCATTCGCAGGTCCCAGACACTGTACTTTTTTCATTAGCTAAATCTCGCAGCAGCCGTATGAAATAAGCCAGATGAAACATCCAGTTTTAGTGAGTTAAGTATCTGGGTAAATTTGTCCATGGCCAGGCATTACCTTTAGGCTATGTAGGTTTGTTTTTCCTCTTACGGGTCTGTGAGAATCAAACAAAACATGATTCTTAAGCAATAGTAGCTGACACTTACATGCTACTTACAGTAGTGCTAGGCACTATTCTAAGTGCTTTACTATTAGTGCCAAAAACAAATTCATTTTATAGATGAAGAAACTGAGGCACAGAAAGTAGCTTGATCATAATCGTAAAATTAGAAATTGGGAGAACTAAAATTCAACTCATGGCAGTCTGGTTCTGACAGTTCACATCCTTAGCCCCTACTCGACAGAATCTCTCTAACCAAGAGAAGCTTTCTTACTTTTAATAAAAAGATATTATTACGGTGATATTATACAAAACAGCAATGATAGGTCAAAGTGTCTAGAGACTTTTACAGTGTGTTAGCAATTCAACTTGCCTCTTTTTCTAGCTATTGAGCATCAACAACAGCAGTCTAACCACTATTCTCTAGACTGTGTTGGACAGTAAACTCAGAAGATCGTACTACGATGGTGAATTGAATGTTTTACAATGGCTATCCTTGGTGACTCCAAATGTTTCCGCACTTGAGTTCATTTTACAACTTCTAAAGAAGTGTTAGGTTGGCACTCCAAGTAGGGTACCTGGATATTTATGCACTGATAAAGCACATGCATGTGATCAATTGTAAGCAAGCCAATAGATAACGTTATAGTCAGCAACTGGCCGAAGTTCAGACAACAGGAAAAGGCTGGGATTAACCATTTTTCCAGCAGGAAAAGGCTGGGATTCACAATTTTAAAATTGTTGAGATTAATTTGAGCATGAGCATCATTTATGTAAGCTTCAGAGACAAACTACCTGGACTGGCTCCAAGCATCAGGCAAGCAGTTTCCAGGCAAGTCTGGCAGAGAATCACAATGTCAAACTCCAGTCCTTCTGTTGTCAGTGACCATGGTCTATTACCACCAGAGGCTGCCAAAGTAAGTGCACTGTGCCAAAATGTAAGAATTGCACAAATATCCAATGGGCTCCATATTGAACATTTTTTAGTTTAGTAATGGCAAGGGCCTTTGAAAACTGCTATTGGCAAACCAGCTCTCTCTCTTTCTTCCCCATAACTGTGACTGAGTGACACTCTTCAAAACTGCAAACCTAAGATATTTGAAAAAGTTCTTCAGTGTGCTCAGCGGTGCCTGCTTCCACTGACTGCTGAATTCAGTCATGTTTCAGAAGTACCCTGGAGATGTTTCTCCTGCCCACGGACATGATTTAGAAATGATTAACAGAGAGAGGCTGGAGACCACAGTGGCTCTAGTGGAGGTAAAATGTTCAGTTCTTAGAATAAAGATTTCATTAAGACCATAGAGTTTTGATATAGACCTGTCACTTTAAAATGTGCTTGCTTGACTGCGTCCACTCTGATGGGTCTTTGAAAGGCTTCCCTTCCAGGGCAGGAGAAGAGCAGAGATGCCACAACCATACTTCAAAGTGACAGGTCTGAATATTTAGTGTGAATGGAATCACTGTATCCTAAACCCCAAAGTAAATGTGGGAGCACAGATGAGGTATTCTGTCAGTCTAGGCTTTCAAATAAAATTGTCACAGGGAATTGCCCAGAATAGCCCAACCTAATTGCAGAAAAGGACTATAGCAAGACTAGGGAGGTATGAAGTAAGCCGTTTATATTCCATGAACCATTGGTCAGTAGAGTCTATCTATGAAATACTGAAGGTATTGTCCGTGATTGATTTAGCATGGGAATTTTCTCCTATTTCTTTTATTTGATTCCATATATATTAGGCTTGGTTGCTTTATTGAATTTTGTAAAAATTTGCATGTGGAAAAAAGTTAAAAAAATCTCTGTATAGGTTATACACAGGTTTTATGAAAGTGGTAACTTATTCCATATAACTGAAAGATTAAGATATAATTGGTGTTATTTCAGGTTTCCCACTAAATGTGTGTGTTTGGGTAGAGGCGGTATCATAAAGGTCTTTTGCATGAACTCATACTACAAGGTAGACCTTCTTAACATTCCTAGGCACGACTAGGTCTGCATTTGGTTGACACCTATGCAACTTTGCCACATCTATAATACAAGGGGAAGTGTGGAAAGGCAGGAGTTTAGAAATTGTTGCTGTATAATAAAAAATCATTTATTATGCACATAAAAAAACTATTTTTAGGGATAATGTGGAGGTAGTGGAGGGCAGGAGAATGGATGGGGAAATTGAAACAACTTTTGTTTTCATTTGTGAGAGGCTTGCTACTTCTTTAATGACTGAGAATAGAAACATTATTTGTTAAAAGCCTCTTTCATATTGATGCATTTTCAGGCTTCTGTCCTTTGTTCTCTTTTCACCTGATTTCCACATTGACAGCCCCATGAAAATTCAGTTTCAACTCCATCTATTTGAAAACACCACACACACATACACACACATACTATATATATATGTATATATACACACACACACATATATATTAGTTGCTGTATATATACACATAAACACATTATATATAATACATATATATTAGTTGCTACATATATATGTGGAAATATATGTATTTGGGTCTACTGCTTATCACACATGTATTGGGGTCTACTACTTATCACACATCTTGAATTATATGTCATCAAGACAACAGACAACTCTCAGTATGTTTAAAATTAAACTCATCTTTCCTTCTCCCAAAATATCTCCTCCCTTGTCGTATATATTATTTACACAAATAGAAACCTAGTTATTCCTCTGAACTCCTCTGTATTCCTTTCCTACCACTCCACATGATTTCTCAAGTGTATATATTCTAGCTTCTGAATATCTCCTGAATGTATACACTTCTCTCCAACTTGGTTTCAATTTCCTTAGTTCACATGCCCTTCATTTCATGCCTGAAATGCTGTAAAATTATCCAATTGTTCACACTAAAGCAAGCCTAATCTCTGATATCCCTGTGCCATTCTATAGAGGGTGATACTATAAAATACATATCTATGATCACCATAACTTTAAGGATAAAGTTTTTTTCAGTAAATGTAATCTCTGCCTACGTTACTATTCTCATTTTCATCATCTTCTCTCATATATGTGTTACATCAAACACATAGTTTGCTATTTCATGCCTCTGAACTTTCATACATGGTGTTGCTATCTCCTGAAATATCAGGTGCCCATTCAACAACTAATAACTTTTTAAACAGTCCTAGTCAACTTCATCAAATATAGCTCACTAAAAACTTTCAGTCTGATTAAACTCTCTATACCTTGCATTTTTCAAAGTTCTTGTCTTTTCAAACCATACTATACTCCTATAATCGTTAGTTTGCTCGCCTATCCCCAATAAACTGACACTGCTTTTTATTTTAAAATACAGGCTTCCATTTGGTAGACCTATTTGAGTAATTAATCAACATAACCAAACAGTAGTTCATTAATTATTTCTTAGATAACATAATTATGACCTATATTATCAGGAGCTGAAATGATCAAGTACTTCTAGTCCCTCTTTCTCCACTTACCTTCTTGAACCTGCAAAGAAGTAATCAAGGCTTAGACTCTGGACAACTTCTTCTTTTTTTTTTATTAATCACACAAACTCATTTGTTGATTTTATCAATTGATTTTATCAATACAGAACATCCCAGCTCCATGTATTGTACTGCCTAATTGACATCCCACTTAGATATGTTATACTCATTTTAAACTTAACGTATTTAAATTTATCAAATGATATATCGCCTAAACCAGTGTCTCGTATGAACTTTTCCATCTTAGTAAATAGTGGCACCATTATTTCTGTTTCCCAAGTCCAAATACTTGTTTGGACCCCCTTGAACTCTTCATCTCACACGCAGCAACTGGACCATGAGGAAATCCTATTGATTCCATCTTCAAAATGTGTTACAAATTCAACTACTTCACAACACTCCATTAGTACCATCTTGGTCCAAGTTTCTGCTGATTCTCACCTGAATTAGTTCAATTGTCTCTTACACCATTTTTCTTCCTCAACACTTGTACCCATATAGCCTGTTGTCCTCCTAGCAGTCCAAGCAATCCCTTAAATATGAAGTCAGGTCACCTTACTCCTCTGACAACATTCTTCAATAGCTGTTTGTCTCAAAGTGATTGCATAGACTTATAAGAGCCTATAAAGCACTGTGCAATCTGGTGCCCTTGACTTTGCCTCCTGCTATACTTCCTTATACTCACACACACTGGCCACAATGGTCTCTCTGCTCTTCCTTCAACAACACAGCCAGGTTTCTGGCACAGGGACTTTGTGCTTGCTATTCTCTCTGGTCAGGTGTCCTCCAGATATCCACATGGTTGGATCCCTACTTCCTTCAAATCTTTACTGAAAATTGACTTTCTTAGTGAAGTCAATCCCAGAGATCCAATTTAAAGTTTCAAACTCCTCACTCCCAACATTTCCTACTACATTTACCCACCAAAATAAAACGTCCAGGTAGGAATTTTAGTGTTTTGTTCACTGCCAGCTTCCAAGTGCCAAGAGAATACCTGACATTAGTAGGCTTTAAATGAAAATGTGTGAAATGAAAATGAGTTTAGAAGAAGGAAGTTTACTTACTAATCTACAAACTGAGAAACAAACAATCCCAAAACAACTGCTAATAGTTTACAGATTTCCTTGTACTTATTCTAAATAAATGGAACATTTTTTATTTAATGTTGACAGAGCCTCCACGATAGAGCTATGAGTCCTTTGCTTCTCGAGTGAATTTTTATAAAAAGTAAGGAGAAATGGCCAACACCTCTTTGACTAAATTATAGAAATGTATTATAGTAAGGTTGTAATTCTTGACCAGAAACTTTTAACTTCTGTGTCCTAAGCCACCATCTTCTTGTTATTTTCAGGTATACTCAACAAATTTAATGCTTCTTAGAATTCCTTAGCTTAGAACACTGTATTTTTTTCCAAAAATTCTGGTTT
>NW_012101854.1:4096178-4112329 GCF_000951045.1 Mandrillus leucophaeus
CCAGGCTGGAGTGCAGTGGCACAATCTCGGCTCACTGCAACCTCTGCCTCCCGAGTTCAAGCAATTCTCCTCCCTCAGCCTCCCGAGTGGCCGGGACTACAGGCACGTGCTGTCCCGCCCTGCTAATTTTTTGTATTTCAGTAGAGATGTGGTTTCACCTTGTTGCCCAGGCCGGTGGCAAACTCCTGACCTCAGGCAATTTGCAGGTCTCGGCCTCCCAAAGTGCTGGGATTACAGGCGGGAGCCACTATTATTTTTAAAATATCAGGCATCAAGGTGTTTCATGGTATTTGAAAAGCTGACCTCAGTAGATGAAAATGTATCTCTATTGTTATACATTTATGTGTATGCCTCATGTAATTGCAGTATTAAGGCATTAAAATCTTCTGCACAAATACGTTATTCCTTACTATTTTAGAATTTAGTTAGCCGGGAGCAATGGCTCATGCCTATAGGCATCAGCACTTTGGTAGGATGAGGCGGGGAGATCACAAGGTCAGGGAATCAAGACCATCCTGGCCAGCATGGTGAAACCGCTTATCTACTAAAAATACCAAAATTAGCTGGGCATGGTGGTGCATGCCTGTAATCCCAGCTACTCAGGAGGCTGAGGAGGAGAATCGGTTGAACCCAGGAGGCGTAGGTTGCAGTGAGCAGAGATCTTGCCACTGCACTCCAGCCTGGAGACAGAGAGAGACTCCACCGAAAAAAAAAAAAAGAATTCAGTTATAAGTTATGATGACAGTGGCTTCCACTGCAGGAAAAAACAAAAAACATGCATAGACCACATGGTGTGGATAAACAGAGAAGAGAAACCTACTGTGCATTGTGAAATTGAGGGTAAAGCTTCCCACGGTTTCAGCAATAATGAGCATTGATGGATACTATTTAGTAAAACAGCTTTTCTTTTTGTGAAAAGGAGGGTAGGGAAAATGTGACATTTGAATAAAGTTTTACATTTTGAACAAGTAATAAAATTAAAATTAAAGGTTACATTTCTAGAGTCATGATTGATAGCAATTACTTGGTTTAACTGCATTTTATAGGTTAGGTAAGCAGTTTAAATTAAAAAGTGACCTATACAAATATGCAGTCTTGAAAAGAAATGAAAGTTGATAGCTTTTCTTTGCAACTCTAAGAAACCTGATGGGATTTGGAATTTCTAGAGATTTGAGAAATTAGAAGGATATATTTTGTAGTGCCTTCATATGAGACGTGTTTGAAGATTCGTTTTTCTTGGAATAATGTTTCTGTTATGACTACTAAAGCATTCCCTTGGATTTTGCAACATGTTTGAAATATAGTTTATTACAATCAATTATATTGTGAGACACCGTAGATTGTCTCTAAGGATGTGTTTGTAAAATACACCCTCCTGTCTATTGATCCTCCACAATTAAAAATCCCTCCAGGGAATCACCTGGTTACCTCAATTAGAAGAGCTTGTGATGGTTCTGTAACTCTGAGACAACTTAATATGGTGTTAATATTCTGTGGCATAGTTTCAATTCTGTGCTTTTAAGTTGTAGATATTCCAGAATCTAAGGTATTATTTCCATGATGGTTTGCTTAGACTAGTACTAAATTGAACTTACATTACTAACCAATTATCCTACAGTTTTGAAGGAGGTAACCAGAAGTGAACAAAATAATAGTGCATCTCTCTACATAAATTATATATTTAAAATCTGTGGTGGAAGTATTTCTTAGGTTTTCAAAGGGTCTCTCAACATGCCATGTGGTCTCCAACCATTTTACTTGTTCCTCAATAGTTATGCAGATTTCAATCCTCAATTACCAGCCCACTTTTTGAAGAGTTTTAAAAATTTTTTGAAGTTTTATTTGTAAGCTCAATTAACACATTTAGACATTCTGGTATAACTGGATTTCATTAAGGGTGCACATCTTCCTACAAAGTTCATTCACTACCAAACAAAACAATTGAGAATGCTGCTGAGATATTAAAATAAAACTGTGGTTTGTTTGTAAAAGTTAGACATTTTCCAGATGAATTACCTAAAACATTTCTGTTTTAAATTGTACATATTTAAGGTGTACAACATAATGTTTTTATATACACAGTGAAACAGTTACTATAGTCAAGCAAACTAACATATTTGTCAAAGTTACCCGTTTATTTTTGATAAGAGCACCTAAAATACACTTTCTCAGTAAAATTTCAACATACAGTACAACATTAGAGTTACATAATAATAATTATTATAATAATTATCGTTCTTATGTTATACGTTAAATCTACAGACTTATGCATTCTGTACATCTGCCTCCAACTTTTATACCCTTTCCCATTTCAATCTATGTATGAAAATGGAGTCTGCTTAGACTTTCTCCTTTGTTCATACATTTCAGGAAAGACACACATGTCTCAGATGAAACAAAAAGAAAAAGTGAATTGTATTAAGTAGCTCATTAGGCTATTACTTGATTTGATATTTCTGAATTTTTTCTTTTGGGCATAATATTCAGTACTCACTTTTATAACTAATTATTGCACACTATACCTCAAGTTTTCCTGTATATTTACAAATGTGTGCATATATATAATATTAATATAGATAGTTCATTCATTTTTGGGTCACAAATTTTTCTTCTTAAACTAAATAGCATGTTTACTGATTTATGTATTTAATAAAGTCAAGTATGTAAAGCAAAATTTTCACAATAAATGTATTTTAAATGTACTGCAGCATTCAGTTTTTAAAGTCATCTTATGGTGCACATACTTGTATGACACTAAGCCCTATTGTGTCTTAAATAAGTTATATTGTGAATTATGTCTTTTGTATCTTTGACATTTCATGTCTAGTACGTTCTTATTCTTAAAGTGAAGCATTTCTATCTGGAAACAATGGTAGAAATAATTTCACTTAGTAAAAATGCTTCTTGATCTTGAAAATATTTAGAATATTTCTAAAAAATTTTCCAAAAGAAGTTTAATACACTGAGCTTTCTGAAAAGCCTATATATGGGAAAAAGGGGGAAAAAAAAACACTTAGGAAAAACAATTTCCTTTTGTATTTAATATGGAACAGGAGTTGAAAATTTTAGTTTTATTTAAAATATGATTATTTAAATTTTCAAAGAAAGAGGAAGTAAATATATGCCTGAAATTTGGCAAGTTTTGGTTAATAATTTAATGTAAAACATTATGCTACTTTTGATAAACACCCTTCGTATACCTCCCTACCCCCAAATTAGGAGCCATTCCTAACGTCTCTAGTCTGTCTTTCCCTGTTCACACTCTTTTCTTGTCATGAAATGATCCCCTAAAATTGAATCCATATCTAGCCTAGGTTTGTATCAGGAAAATCAGAGATGTATCTAGGTTGTCCTAATTAACTAATTAATTTAAATAGTTTGAGGATATGTCCTTACCTAGTGTGCACAATTGATCTGCATAAATAATTCCCACTAGTACCTCAGAAATAGCCATGCTTCGTAACACATGCTTTCAATGAAAGCCTGCATTTACATAACAGGTAAGAATGGCTTCACTATGTCAGGTAAACAATTTGATTTGTAGAAGTCTTTGAATAAGCACTTATGTGGAATTATATTTTACACATTCCCAAATTTGCAATTATATAGTAATGCTAATTTTGATAAGTCCCTAGATATACACTTGCAGAACAATATACGGATATTAAACTGCAATGATTTTGAAAAAGCATAAGCAGTATTTATGGTAAATAAATATTGTAATGCAACATAGACTTGTGATAATCATTTCCAAATTTTAAAATCTATTAAGAAGGCCTTAGAAAAATGAGTAACTTTTAATGTAATACAAGTTTTAGGTACCAAAAACAGACTAAGGGTAAAACTCTTGCATAAATGATCCCTTTTAGCATACTGTACACACTCTTCTAACAGATAATTTTCATATAATATTCTATATTGAAGATTTTATGTCAATGCACAAATAATGTATTCTTTCCTTTTTATGGATGCATAATATTTATTGTACTTATTTTACTAATTTCCTACAGATTGACATGTAGGTTGTATATAATCTCTGCTAATTCAAAAAAAGATACACTAAAAATTCTTGTGCATATGCATTTTGCATGTGTTCTTTACCTAATTTCACATTTAACCCTCTCAAACTCAGTAAAAACGTACACATTATTATCTTCCTTTGTAGATCAAGAAATTGAGACTCAATTAAGAATTTGTCCATATACACATACTTCATAAAAGATAAATGTTGTAGATGGGCCCAAGCCTATTTTATTCAAGGAGGGAAAGCTCTCTTTTTACTGGAAAAAAAAAAGCAAAACAAAAGCAGACGGGGGGAATAAAGGTGACATGGTTACTTAAAAGCTGTACAATATTACCACTTTGTATTTATATGATGTGTAGGTTATTTTTACTAACTCTCAGGTATTCCAGTATGGTTATATTATATGTATAATTGATAGAGGGCTAACTTAGTGTACATACTTAATAAATATTAAATAATGAAGGATGATACTCATGCATATATCAGATCAGAAACTTCTAAAAGTCTCTCAATTTCAGGGTATTGCTATTCATTTTAAAAATATTCAAGTTGGAGAAATAATTTTCAGAAACTCCATTATTTACAAATACTGTAATCTCATTTAGTGTTCGTGTGTTTTCTCCTGGGAAGATGCTTCTCAATTATATTGCTAGGATTTAAGATTTTCAAATAGTTTTCTTGATGTATTTCTGAATATGATAGCTGTTGCTGTTTAAGTTTAATCTATATGAACAATTTAATTGTAGTAATTTACTCCTCTGGAATACAGAAAAATAATTTGATTAATTTACTCTTCATTAAGTAGAAGCTTTCACTACCTTGGAAGAACATCAGTTATATTTGGAAACATATATGGCTTTTTGCTTTGACAACTGCCAGAGTTACCATACTCAAAGGCTTGATGATCTACTACTGAATTTGAAAGGGAAAACCACAAAAAATTTACAAGCACACTACAGAAAGATGTCAAAATTTCCCAGAAGAGGTAGATGTGACTGAATAGTTTAAATGCACTGTCATGAAATTCTAGACACATCCAACTTAATGCAAACGAGTAAACTCATGAATTGGAATGAAGTAACACTTCTTTAAGAATGCAAATTAAAAAGGAAACATCAAAATAATGAAATCTGCCATTTTTTTCTCCACTGAGAAAATTCTTTACCAGATCTCAAAAACAGTCCAGGCTCTTTGGAAAACAATGATAGAAAAAAGGTATTTGATGTAGAATTGGGAACTCTCCCAAGACACTCTGGTTAGTATTTTAATAACCTTATAGGAAAACTACTGTAATTAATTGTATTCATTATACATACTTAAATATTCATTAAATCAGAGCATATTGTAGAAGAAAAATAAATTTATTTTCAGAAACATGTACAATTCAATGTCACTGTTTTATTATCTCCATAGATTGGAATAATTCTTTTGTCTGAATATATATGTGACAGTTAAACTTTCAATCAGGTATAATAGATGTTTTAACATTGTGCATTTCAAATACTTAGAGAAATTGTCAAATTTAAGTTTAGAAATATCTTAAATAGCTTTTTTAAAAAATACAAAGGTAACATGTGTACATTATTGGGAATTTGGAAATCATAGGAAATTGCAAATAAGAAAATAAAAGTCCTATATTACCACCACTCATGAGTATCCATCCTTAATAAATTAAATTTTCTTCCTTCCAGTGTGTCTTCTAGATATGAAACAGCATGTTAAATTGAATTACCATACTATCTAGCATTGTGACGAGATAAAAATGAGTTCAATCCATTATATCACAATTACAATAAAAAATTTCTATGTACATTTTTTAGCATAAATCAGTTTCTATTTCCCTAGGATAGATATCTAGAAGCAATTTTGGGGGGCTGGGGGCAGTTGGAAATGCATACATGTAGAGAGGGGTAAAGTAGGTAGTGCAGCCTTGCAGTGTCTTCCTACTCTTCATCAGTTGTGTTCTTGGCCAGCCTGAAGCACTCACTGACTTTCTTCTGTTTTTTCTTTACTTAGCAACAATGCATTCTGTGCCAGTATTTTCTAGGGTATCATCCATCCGACCACCTATGTCAGCATCACCTTCGGTACTTCTTCAAATACAGATTTGAAGGTCCAGTCAACGAATGTGAGAGTGCCATAGTTTCATTAATATATATTTTTTCACAAGCACCCTGGATGTTCTTACGTGGTGTAGAATTTGAGAACTTCTTCTTGATTACTGGGTGAAATCTGGAGCTTGATTCTTCTTATTATTACTTTGGTCTCTTTTTAACTCAGAAAACATGAGAAATCATTCAGATTTGCTTTGAATAACAGATCCACCACTAACTACATGGCCTTAAGCAAGCTTGTTTGAATTCCTGTGTGTCCAGATGAAGATGACAACACTGTCAACATTCACTAGAGTGAGTTTTGTAAGAATTAAATGGAATAATGCATGTGAAACTTCATGGCACAAAGCCTGATAAATAGTAGGCACTTAGGGAATGTTAGTCTCCTTACTTCATTAAAAGTGAGAGAGAATTTTCAAAATCAGCCAGACTTATCCTTAACTTTGCACATGGAGAAACTAAGACTCAGAGGAAAGTTAGCTGCTAAAAGTATCAACAGACTAGTCTGGCACTCATAAATTACGGTTGGGGTTAGTTGTATTGAATCAAAAGTAAAATTAAAAAGTATGTTTGGAAAGAGGGTACAAAAACAAAAAAAAAATCTATTATATGCATAAGGTGAGTTTTGTTGAGTCAAATGAAAATGTATGTTTGGAAAGAGGGTTACACACACAAACAAAAAAAAATTATTATTTCCATTCTATACACAGTGGCAGGTATAAAACATGTTTGTAAACCACCTGATGGTACATGAATTATATTTATTTTATTGAGTGTGTGTTATTCTGTGAAACAGGTGTGATATACATGAGACTACACATTGCAGGTGGGACCCAGAGGCTGCATTCAGAAATCTACTGTGCTATTTTCTCTGAGATCATGCTTCCTTCAGGCTACCAACAGCCAGTGGCTGCATGTGGCGGGGACAGGAGACCAGGGACTCCATTTTCCTCTGACTGGCTTAGGGAGCACCTGATGGCCTTGTTGAACCTTCCTTATACATCTGGCAAGATGCTTCCACCCAACATTCTTTTTCTTGTTACTTCATTAAGGTTAAAACTACATCCCAGTCTGATGGTTCTCCCAGCCTTTTGAGGCTCCTTTCCCAGTTTGCCTCATAGACATTTCCCCTAATAAAATCCTTACACAATTAATCCCATCTTGGTATTTGCTTTTTGAAGGATATGAATGAGCATATCTCACCAAGCTCCCGACTCATCTCATCTAAACTAGAACACAACCTTCTTGACATCAGTAAGAATCACTAATAAAATTGTGTATTTTCTGTATTTAGGAAAATGCATATTAGAGATTCATTCATTCATTAAATATTTATTGAGCAGCACTACAGCATGTAGTTGATAGTGAATATATGAAGACATAAATTATATAAATTCACTACTACCATAAAATTTATATCAGATGTTCTTTAAGTATTGTTAGAACAAATGGAACATATGTGTAGATACAGTGTGTATGTATAAACTGGTGGAAATATAGTCCAGTTACTAGCAAACTCTGGGCCCAATATTAGCATGAATGAGTTCGGGTGGGCAGAAGAGTGAGGAGTGGTAGGAAGACAGAAGTGGGGGAGATGCAACTGGGTGATGACTGCTCAGTTTTTCACAGAGTCAATACATCCTCATTGCTCTAGGCATGCCTATAGACCGAATACACAATTGGATACATATACAAAGAGCTTTGTCTTTTATGTACAATGAGGTTATAACTAATGATATGAACCAACAATGGTAGGACTCTTTTGCCCGTAAGCATAACCTCAATTAATGGATTCTTAGAACAACTATCATGTGGGAAAAAAAAAATAGCCCTTTGATATTAAAAAGAGATTTTCTTCAAAAAGTTAAAATACATTAGGAAACACTACAAGCAAATTAGAAAGGAGAAATCATGAGTGTATATGAGAATGATTTTCAGCAGAAAATGGGATTTGATCTGGGCCCTTCGAAATAATTAGCACTTGTCTGGGAACAGGAAAGATAAAGATGCATCACATGTGGAAGTAACATTGATAAATTTTGAGCCCCTAAATACTTTGTGAAGTTCTAGGTATTTCAAATGATAATTTATGTACCCATTATAACATTAGTATGACAATGGTAATAATATCTCTATTTTAAAGCAAAAATAAAATAAAATAGAAAGCTAATTTAACATGTTCAAGGTAATACAACTACTAAACAATGAAATGAAATATAACTGAGGCCAGTAATAGCATACGTCTCTCACCTATCCCAGGCTCCCCAGGTATTGGGGGCTACATAATTTATTATCAGTTAGGTCTGCTGGAGGACTTTTGTTTTCCTAGGATCCAGTTTACTTTGTTATCCTCATTCTTATTATTAAGTCAGAAAAAGAAAAAGAGAGTGAAAAAGAAAAGAGAAGGAAGAAAGGCTCATCAGCAGTGCACTTAGTGCAAGGCATGACTTTATACCCGGTGATAAAGTATATATAACCTGTGATTATGGGTGCTTTATTATATCCCTTTATTCAAGAAGCAGGAACCCAGCCATGGTGGCCCTGTTCACCACATAGAAAAAATATGTTCATGTATCTCTTATGCAGAATAGAGAGCAATAAGTTCAATACCCATGCACATATGTAATGTTCTATGAGAAAGATGAAATGACTTCTGTTGGGGAAGAAGGAGGAAAGACGTTACAAAGAAATGGCAGTGATTTTAAAATCCAGTAATAAACCAGAAGCTAGATTCAGTCCTACCTTAGGCAGAGTATATAGGGCAGAGTTTTCTTCTCCCGAAGTTTTCAGAAACTTTGGGGTGCAGGGATGGGGCAACTTTTAAGGTACATAATATGATAATAAGGATAAATAAAAATAAACAGACAAAACCCAGTTTGGATATAAAGAATTTATCACATGGAAATGGTAGACTTTTCCAGTGTAACAACTCCTGAAATACCTGTTATTTAAATGGTCTACCTTTATTAAAAGATTTACCTTTTATGACATTATTTCGGCTCTTTATAAGCAAGAGTTTTTCAGATTGCTCAGGCTGGACCCGCAGTTCCTCAAAACAGGACAGTCCTTTAATCTGTCCCCATCTCGTCAACAGCATTTACTAAATGACCCACATATGAAGAGCAAGAGGCCAGTGCTGCTCTTGAGGAGCTTATGGCCCCATGAAGGAGACAAGGTAGACCAATAAAATCAGAAACCCGAGTGACAGAAACATCTGCCAGATGGAAGCTGTAAAGAGATGTTTACGTAAGTGTTCAGTATTCAGGGAAGTGAACAGGAAGAAGTTTAAATGACTGAAACTAAAAGAAGCCAAGTGGGGTTAGTTTGGAGATAGCTTCCAGAAGGAATGCACTTTTTTGGCTTGGTTATGGGAAACATTATCTGGTTGCATAAACTTTTATTTCTTTGTAGCATTCCCCAGATGAATACTCTATTAAGCTGATGTGATTATAGTTGTCTTTATTTCCCTTCTTCCCCCATTTCCTGTAGAGGACAACCTGGTCACAACTATATTGGCTGAATACCCTATCCCAATAAGAGACCTGGATCACAGGGCTATCCATTCCAGTCTATTCCTTACGCTGTAATATTTTCACTCTGGCTTTATACCTGAGCCTGCTCTCATTACAACACCAGGGCATGTGGCCAAGTCTCATCTTCTTACCATCACTTTCTAACACTAAAAGCCATTCAGTTTTCTCTTCTACCCTTAAACACCTAAGAAATGATTTCTTTAAAAAAAAAATTAAGAATCAGTACTGTGATGGAATTGCATTGTGTCAACTTAAACTAAGCTGGAACTATATTTTTCAGAATTACTTTCCCTGTGTATCTGTGGGTATGTGTGGGATTTGGAGAAGGAATGTGAAGCAGCAGCCATATTCATTGTACATTTCGAAGATTGGACAGGACATGAAACTGTGTTGCAACTCAAAGCACATTCTTCCAAGCTTCCTGGCTTACTTACCCTGTTGATGCAGGACAACAGCCATGCCTGCAGATTCTCCAGCTCTCACCTGACCATCTATTAGTTTCTCTAATCCTAGGCCATGTGTGTGTTTATCTCTGTGAGGAAGTGGGCCAACTCTTTCGGTGGTCACTGATATCATGTAAGGTGGAGGCTTAGAGAAACTTAGAGGAACAAGGTTTATGTTCTAAAATCATGGGGTGTATCTCACTTTTGTGGTTGCAGTTTGTCTTTGCTGTTACTTATTTCACATCAATCTTCTCTTCCAAATGAACTGTTTTACACAGATAGAAGGCAACAGCTTCTCACAGACTGTTAAACCAACTACCACAATTGTGTAAGTCAAAATCTCCTTAATAAATTCATGTCTATATGTGTGTATGAGGATATATGTGCACATACACATTTGTATGCATGTATGCATACATATGTGTGTGTGTGCATGAGTGTGTATATTATATATGTGTGTGTTTGTATATGTATGTGTATATATGCAAACATATACACATATGTATATATAGTTTGGCTGATACAAGTTCCTCAGATTGTGTTCTAATTGCCAACACATTATCTTTGTGATCTTGGTCCAGATAATTAAAAGATTACAACTGAGCTCTCTGTGCCTGGTTAATTCCCTTCCCTTCATTCAACCTGAGCTCATTGGTCCCTTTCCTTGACAAGACATCACCTCCTTAAAATTCTTTCAAATGAAATTTGTTCCTTTACTTTACAAAAGTTTTCACAATTTATATTGTTTATCAACATAAATCAAATTTATTTGTTTAATATCAATTGTCCTCAATAGATGGTAAGTCACAAAAAGACAGGAAAAACACTTGTTTGGCTTGTCGCCATCACCCAGAGACTAACTCGATGCCTAGAGTGTATTAGGTGTCCAATGTAAGTTTTGAATGAAAGTTTATTGAAAGTCTAATCATATTTTTTCCTTTCATCATTATCCTCTCTCTACTCTTTACTGTTGGTCTAGAAGATGCATCCATTGATATCCCTCAAGGAATTTGTTACGTATATGCATTCTGTGCCAATAACTGTTCCACTAAGCATCACACCTGGAACCTAGTGATTTTTAGAGCAGCTTCTCCTGCACCTTATGTAAAAACCTTCCTCCTTCAACATCATGCTCTCCAGTTATAGCCCTCAACCTCTCCTCACCCCATTTATTTCCTGGTCATCTGTCTGCTCCCCGATATCACTTTCTGGAATTAGACCTTCATCATGCTTTCCTGTGTTCATTTACACATACATTTATTCAAC
Source organism: Mandrillus leucophaeus (assembly GCF_000951045.1). Taxonomy (NCBI): domain Eukaryota; kingdom Metazoa; phylum Chordata; class Mammalia; order Primates; family Cercopithecidae; genus Mandrillus; species Mandrillus leucophaeus. The sequence continues at coordinate 4,107,559 of NW_012101854.1, forward strand.
AGATATTTCTTCAGTGCTTATGATGTGCCAGGCCTTGTGATACAGTAATGAGGGCCTAGATTTTCCTATTTTCCTGAATCCCGGAGAAAATCTGGAGCTGTTCCCTTTTAATCCAAACAAAGAAAAGTACTGAGGACATTTCCTTCTAAACCAGTACTGTCTTCTCTGGTCATGTAAAATTCCTCTGACTGATTCTTGATGCTTAAGGCATTAGGAGTGTTGGAAGTTGCTGGGGTTTGAGTAGAGGGTCAATTTATATGGTATTTAGATGAGCTGAGAAAGCCTTGAACACTCTTACCTGTGAGACACTACAGAGGTGAGATGCATCTGGCAGCCCATATGGTGCCTTTGCCAGAGAGCCACAGGCTCCTGCCACAGGCCCTCAGCAAGGCACAGCAATCCTCATACTGTGCTTGCTTGTATTTGCATAACCCAATTCTTTATAGGTTTTCTTCTTATTCTGCTAATAAATTTTGGTAACATGACAGGCTCTTACTGAATTACGGTTTTCCATTTGCAAAATGGCTTTGGTGGTTGTCCTCTTATTTGAAAGCCCTGCTTTTATTATGCAAAACTTGTCTTCATTTTCAGAACTATCTATTTATTTCTGAAATGAGCTTCAAGAGCCTAATTTTAGGTTAAAAGGTTAAATATTGATTTTTTTTTTCTCTTTACAATCTACTTATCACCATTTGTAGGTGTCTGCTCATTAGGAAGACTGTCATCACAAAGAAATTCTCAGAGAGAAAGAACATCAATAAATTTTGAAATACAGTATCACTACACTATATTTGATGCATTGTACTGTAACTCCAGCTAAGGCTGAAGGACATGAATTTGATCTAACAAAGATCTTTAGAGTTTTGAGAACTCTTCTTGCAGCACTCAAGATCCTGCATAGAGACAGTATAGTTTTGGATGAGTTAGGAATCAGGTCTTTTCTAGATAATTAGGCGAAAGGATGAACACACATGGTTATTGAGTGACTGCAATGATTAACCATGCAGTCTAAGATGGATAGAGAAGTAGGAGAGGCCAAGACCAAGCACAACTGGGAGGGAATAAGGCAATCTATAGGCTGAATGTCTCCACAGATTTAAGAGAATACGAGAGAGCATGATGGAATAAGAAAAATAAATGAACGTCAATGAACTGGAGAATGACATTTAAAATTTCTGACATGGAACAACTTGGGAACCTAAGGGTATGGTCAGGAGTTTGAGTGACTAAAGTGGAGTAAAAAACATGGTCACTGCAGTTCAGAAAATAAACTATGCAGTTAAGATGCATGATTATTATTGTTTGTTTACATTTCTCTTAAATTCTGTGAAGAGAAATACCATGCCTGTCTTACTTACCATAATATCCCTAATTCCAACACAGTGCCTAGTAGAGAGTTGACACTCAATAAAAATTCATTGGATCAGTATCCAAGTCTGGCCATGCTGAAACATACTTTCTCTTACCAATAGGATTTTGCAGGATCTTTGTCCTCTGGCTGAAAAAGAAAAAAAAAAAAAAAAGATGTCCAAATTTTATCTTGTTAAATCATATAATCATTTGGGTCTCAGCTTAGTCATCAGTTCTTACAGTAAGTCTTTCTTGTATCATTATGCTTTAGTTATATATCTTATCTTTGAATTTCATAGAGAATAGAACTACTTCTATTCTCAGACTTATTCCACTTGCTTCAGTGTAACTTCTTTTTTAATTTTCTGCCTCTTTCAATTCATCATAATTTTTCCTACTCATTATAAAAGAAATAAAAAAGTTACTATTTTCTTCTCTCCTGCTAGGGAAACAATTTAACCTTATATATTGTCCAGTCTTTATGAGGAAACTCAGTAACAAATTCACAAACATTGTAGATGTGAATGTAGATTAGTGCATATTTGTAGAGGATAAGTTAGTACCAATCAAAATTTTACATATAAATACTGCTTGATGCTAAATTTCAGTTGGAAAATTCATCCTTCAAATGTATATACATAATTAAAACAAGAGTGAGAGACTTTGTCAGTTTGTTTGACTGTAAAGAACAATGAAAACAACTTAAATGGCCATCAATAAATAATTGGGTATATGATCACTATGATGTATCCGTATAATGATATTCCATGTCAACATTAAATAGAATGTAATGGATATCAATTTTTTTTCTATGTAAAGTTCTGGAGATATTGGAGTATGTATATTGTGATGCTATTTGTGTCATTTTTAATAGTACAGTTTACCTTTGAAAAATAAAGGTTTGAACTGTGTGGGTCTACTTATGTGCAGACCTTTTTCACTAGATATATTGGAAAAATTTTTGGAGATTTGTAACAATTTGAAAAAACTTGCAGAAGAATTACATAGCCTAGAAATATCAAAAAATTAAGAAAAAGTTAAGTATGCCATTGATTAATAAAACATATGTAGAAACTAGTCTATTGTATCATTTACTATAAAATATACAAAAATCTATTATTAAGAGTTAAAATGTATCAAAACTTAAGGACATAAACACAGACTATACATGCTACTAAACACAGGCAGGAGAAATATAAGCAAATGTAAAAATGCAGTATTAAATCATAGTCACATAAAATTAACTTCAGTACATACTCTACTACTGTAATAATTTCATAGCCTCCTCTAGTTGCTATTGCAGTGAGCTCAAGTGTTGCGAGTATTTGCCCAAAACACCATGTGACACTAAATCATCTCTGCTTGAGCAGTTCACTCTCCAAATAATTATCACAGTAAAAAATGATCTCTAGCAGTTCTCACATATTTTACACTGCGTTTAGTGCAATACCATAAACTTTGAATAAAACCACGGAGAAAAGTTATGACATTACAAGAAAAAGTTGAATTGCTTGATATGTACCAAAGATTGAAGTCTATAGCTGCTGTTGCTCATCATTTGAAGATAAATGAATCCTGCCTAAGGACAATCATAAAAGAATGCTGCTGCAGCTATGCCAGCAGGTGGGAAAACCTTGCACGTTTTGTAAAATATTTTTTTTATCTAGTACTGCAAATGAAGCTTTTATGTGGGTGCTGGATTGCTATAAGAAAGGCATATCTATAGACTGTAATATGATTTGAGAAAAAGTGAAGTCATAATATGACAACTTAAAGCAAAAAGAAGGTAAAGGATCTAAAGCTGAAGAATGTAATGCCAGCAAAGGATGGTTTGATAATTGCAGAAAGAGGTTTGATTAAGCAAAAGTCAAGAAGCAGGTTCTGCCAACCAAAGGGCAGTACATGAGTTCCCAAATGCCATTAAGAAAGTCAATGAGGAGAAAGGCTGTCTTCCTCAGCTGATTTTTAATGTAAACAAAAGTATCCTGTTCTGTGGGGGAAAAAAAAAAAGTAACAAAGGACATTTTTTAGAAAAGACAAGAAGTGGCTGGGTGTGGTGACTCACGCCTATAATCCCAGTACTTTGGGAGGCCGATGCGGGTGGATCACGAGGTTAGGAGATCAAGACCATTCTGGCCAACACAGTGAAACCCATCTCTACTAAAAATAGAAAAAAAAAAAAATTAGCCGAGCGTGGTGGCAGGCGCCTGTAGTCTCAGCTACTCAGGAGGCTGAGGCAGGAGAATGGTGTGAACCCAGGAGGCGGAGCTTGCAGTGAGCTGAGATTGTGCCACTGCACTCCAGCCTGGGCGACAGCACAAGACTCCATCTTAAAAAGACAAGACAAGACAAGACAAGACAAGACAAGACAAGACAAGACAAGACAAGACAAGACGTGAAGTAAGAGCCAGGATTTAAGTCAGTAGGGACAGGCTGACTCTGCTGTTTTGTCAAATACAGTTGGATTTGCCCTTATCTAAACAGCTTCCAACTCATGAACTTAAAAGGTAAAAGATAAACACCAACTGCCACCTTTTGTTTGTACAACAAAGTCTGGACAACAAGAATCCTTTACCTGGATTGGTTCCACTGATGCTTTGTTCCTGAAGTCAGAAAGCACCTTGCCAATAAGGCACTCCCTTTTAAAGTTTTTTCAATATTGGACAATGCCCACTGGGTACCCAGAACTCCATGAGTTAACACTGAAGGTGTCAAAGTGATCTACTTGCCCCAAAACACAAGGTCTCTAATTCAGCCTCTAGGTCAGGGAGTCATAAGGACATTTAAGGTTCATTACCCATTGTACTCTATGGAAAATATTGTCAATGCTTTGGTAGACAACCTGATAGAAAAAAGTCACGAAACTCTGGAAGAGTTACACTTTTGAAGATGCCATCATTGTTATAGAAAAAGTGTGAAAACCATCAAGCCTGAAACAATAAGTTCATGCTGGAGAAAACTGTCCAGATGTTATGCATGTCTCCAGAGGATTTATGAAAGAGCTGATCAAGGAAATAATGAAAGATTTGGTGGATATGGCAAAAAAATAAAAATAAAAATAAAAAAAAGGTGGAGTGGGGAAGGATGAAGGGCTTTAAGAGTTGGATCCTGGAGAAATTAAAAAGCTATTAGATACCACAGCAGAGAAATTAACAGAAGATGACTTGATGTAGATGAGTGCTTCTAATCAGTGCCAGACAATGAGAAAGAAAACATAGAAGAAGCAGTGCCAGAAAGCAAATTGACATTAGACAACCTGCAGAGGAGTTCTGATTATTCAGGACTGCTTTTGACTTCTTTTAGGGCATAGGCCCCTTTTTGAAACTAAAGCAAATGATGGAAGAAACATTTGTATCAATGTAGAAACATTTTCAGAGATATTAAAAAAATTAAAAAGTCAGACAGAAATTACCATGTATTT
>NW_012101854.1:4112564-4138135 GCF_000951045.1 Mandrillus leucophaeus
ATGATCTCAATCTCCTGACCTCGTGATCCGCCCATCTCGGCCTCCCAAAGTGCTGGGATTACAGGCTTGAGCCACCGTGCCCGGACTGAAATTACCATGTATTTCTGTAAAGTATCACAGATCATCCCTGCCTCTCCTGCTTCCCCTTCCACCTCCTTCAACTCTTCCACCTCTGTCACCCCCAATACAGCAAAATCAACTCCTCTTGTTCTTCCTCAGCCTACTCAACGTGAAGACAAGGAGGAAGACTACTTTGATGATCAACTTCCATTTAATGAAGAAAATATTTTTTCTTCTTTATGATTTTCTTAACATTCCTTCTAGGTTGCTTTATTGTAAAAGTATAGTATATAATACATATAACATACAAAATATGTGTGAATCAGCTGTTTATGTTATCAGTAAGGCTTCCAGCAAACAGTAGGCCTTTTTATTTTCTTTTTTTCTTTCTTTCTTTTTTTTTTTTTTTTGAGAGGGAGTCTTGCTTTTTTGCCCAGGCTGGAGTGCAGTGGCACGATCTTGGCTCACTGCAACCTCTGCCTCCTGGATTCAAGTGATTCTCCTGCCTCAGTCTCCCAAGTAGCTGGGATTACAGGTGCGTGCACCACACCCAGCTAATGTATTTTGTATTTTTAGTAGAGACGGGGTTTCACCATGTTGGCCAGGCTGGTTCAGAACTCCTGACCTCAAGCGATCCGCCTGAAGCGGCCTCCCAAAGTGCTAGGATTACAGGGGTGAGCTACTGTGCCTGGCCAACAGTAGACTATTAATAGTAAAGTTTTGGGTGAGTCCAAAGTCATATGTAGATTTTCAACTGTATGGAGGTTGTTCCTCTAATCCCTGTGTTGCCCAAGGTTCAACTTTATGTATATATTATTAGTACCGGCAAAAAAATGTATTTTAATGAAATGAGATTAAATAATTTTTGGTGGTTATCTTTTAAAGTAACAAACTATGAATGAAAAAGATGACACTCTTTAATAGTTGCTGAGATGCACTATGACTATGCTTTCAGTGCAGCTTTACCAGCCAGAAACTTCTGTGGCTGCAGCACCTCTGACAGGACTTTGTTTGGGCCCTCTGGGCTTGCTCCTCCTATTCAGTCCAGCGGACTGCACTCAGCTTGCAGTACCTGCCAGATCTCACACCCGTGAACCCACTGCAGCTCTGTGCTAGGTTCATAACCTGTTCAGGCATGTTGTGACCAGCTTCCACCTTGGGCACTGATGTCTTGATGAGGGGGATGCAGTGGCACGCAAAATTTTGGAAATGCCAGCAACCACAGAGCCCCAGATTTTGTTCAGGGAATCCCAAGGTCTGACTCCCAGGAAGAATTACAGTGTGTTACAGCTCATTTGTTCCCACCGACCACATGCTTCAGGAAATGGGGGCGTGTCACAGCTCATTCAATCTCACAGCCCCACTCTGGCACATGGCTCCTGGCCTGGCACGGCCCCATAACTGCTGCTTCCTGCCATGTGGGGTGGCCGCCTGGCACTGGCAGAGGGCAGGAGGGTTACAGTGTTACAGCTCCTTTTGCACCCACCATTCAGTGGGTTCTGGGTTCTTGTCCCACAACCAAGAAGAATGAAGTTACATGGATACCTGAGAGTGAGCAAGGCAGGGAAGAATTGTACTGAGTGACAGAAAAGCTCTCAACAATGAGAGGAAACCCAAAGTGAGTATCCCTCTATGTGAGAGAAGGCCTGAAAGTCTGTAGCCCACATGTGGCTGAGTGCTGGGTATTTATGAGCTGAGAATAGGGGAGTGCATGCTGATTGGTCCATGAGAGGACCTGGAAAAAGCAACATTTGATGGGCTAAAAGACATCAAGGAAGTTCTCACTCTGATTATGGACTGGCAGCTCGGTTTTCAGTCTTTAGTCTTTGGTTTGAAGGTCGGGTTTCAGACGGGACCAGCTTCTGTCTGCCTAGGAATTTGTCTGTCTGCTGCTGCTATCATTATGAGTAATTTACATCATCTTTTTTATGTTATACTACTCTCCACTATTTTTTTTTTTTAGCCCTCACAATTGTTCAATTATCTTAGCTTTTACAACAGATGTGTATCTGCATCTGTAAACATTTCCTCCAGTTTTTTCTTTGGCTTTTAGAACTCACATTCACTGAAGCAAATGTTTCTCATCTTCATTACTCTCTTCAAAACTGATCCCTAACTTCTTCATCAGCTGTTGATTTTGCCTCCTATTTCCTCAAGAAAACAGGGAACTCAGGGTCCAAATGGAATTGCCCCAAATATTTCTCCTATCTCCTAAACCCAGTTGTATTAGTCTGTTTTTATATTGCTGATAAAGACATACCTGAACTGAGAAGAAAAGGAGGTTTGATATGACTTACAATTCCACATGGCTAGGGAGATCTCATAATCATGGTGGAGGATGAAAGGCACTTTTTACATGGTGGCAGCAAGAGAGAATGAGGAGGAAGCAAAAGTGGAAACCCCTGATAAACCCATCATATATCATAAGACTTATTCACTATCATGAGAATAGCACAGGAAAGACCTGCCCCTGTGATTCAATTACCTTCCCCTGGGTCCCTCCCACAACACATGGGAATTCTGGGAGATATAATTCCAGTTGAGATTTGGGGTGGGGGCGCAGCCAAACCATATCACCAGTCTTAGAAGACAAGGGGCTCTTCCTCTGCTCAAGGCCAATGCTTTGGATCTGATCTATCTCATAAATCACCTCCTTTCTCTCTCTCTCCCCACTGGATCTGTGCCCTTGTACTATAAGCATGCTAAAGTCTCTTCCTTCATAAAGAAAAATAAATACATTATTAACAAATAATCCTCTTCTGGCCTGGAGTTGGAGACCCCTTTTCTGGGCCCAAAGTAGACGAAATGTGCCAATTCTATTTTCCTGATTAATAATCACTCCTAAATTAACTGACATATGGTTTTAGTTATCAACACTCCACTAAAACTTTTTCTAAAAATCACCAAAGCACACATTTAAAATTGAATTGAATCAATTCATTTTTTATCCTATTCTCCTCTTACTATACTGAACACTGTTTGCCACTCACTCCTACCTGAAAACTCTGTTCTCTTAGCTTCCATTGTTCTTGAACTCCTAACCATTCTTTTTCATTTTTTTATAAGTCCTTTCTCCTTGACCAACCTGTTAAATATGAAATGCAATATGTTAGCCATTGCTGTTTCTTTAGGCGTACATAGTATTTAAAAAGGACTCGAAATAATTCTAAATATTTAAAACGTGTTCGATTTTACATAAAAATTGGACTTTACAATTCCTCTTGAGAAATCAGAATATTTGTTAATAACACGTTGTACACATGCCCCATGCAAAATTGGTAGAACTGTGTAAACACTGCCTCAATACACAAGTCATGCACCATCCATTTCTCATTAATTTTAACTTGCAACCAGCCTACTCCACTCTTTTATATCACTTGCCTCTATCTTATAAATCAGAGAACTCAAAACATTTTCATTACACAGCCCTGCAGTAAAAATGTTTCAGCATTGATTTTCATATATGTACAATTTTACGTATTAATTATATTCCAATACATTTTTAATTTCTAGAAGTTCTATTCTTTCACATATCTTCTATTTTCACTGCTTTGAGATTTTCACTTATTTTCTTCTATTATTTTTATGTTTCTTTAATGTTTTTGATAATTTCTTATACTTTTTCTTCAATTGTTTTATTATCTGACTTTCTTGGACAGTCTAATCCTTCTGCTTATCATATGTGCTGACTTTCTGTCATGACTGAATATTTTTTCATGGGATATATGACTTTGATTTTTATGCACATCTCCAGTGAGACATTTTCTATAAAATCTTGAAAACTTAAGTGGACAATATGTCTCTAGAAAGCCTGGCCTTTGCTTGTACCAGAGTTCCAAACATATAGCTGGCCTGAGATAAACTTTTTATGCTGCTTTCTTGTCTTGGGAGATTCCATGATTACTAGGTAGTAAAAAGTCCAGACAACATCAGATCATAGACCTTAGTATTGGATGGTCTGTGGTTAGAAATTCTCCGGGACAAGTTTCTATTTTCTTCTAATACACAGGTTTTAAGAGAGACAAGTTCCCTTATTATCTTTCTGGAATGCTGGTCATATTTTTTTCGGTTCATTCTCCACAAAGTCTTAATTTCATAGGTGGTGGCCTAGATTCCTGTCCCTACACAGGCATTCAGCCACCTGCTCCAAACATACAAATAGTTGGCCCAACACCTGACCACCTGCTATCTTCTCTGCTTTTAAGAACTTGCCTCACTTTTTTTTAACTTCAAGTACTTTTTTAGTTTCCAGGGGAATAGAGCTATACATGTAACTGTCTCATAACATGTAGCTTTTCCAGACGTCCTATAGAAAAAATCTCGTCAGGTTATTTGGTCCACCCTATGTGCAAAACAAGAAATCCATGTTTAAAAATGATATGTAGGCACTATGGTGATAATAGATTATGTATCTTGTAAAGCACACACAAGATGAGAAATTTCAAAAGGATTCAATAAACTTAAAAAATAACTTGTATATTATTCATGCTCAAAGTATTTTGACTTTTCTTAAAATTATGTTTTATTGTTAGTAGCATAGATGAATGTGCTTATTTTTTAAAATTCTGTTTTAAATCTTTCTGAAACAATGACCTAATCCAGTTTGTTTTAAAATGGCTGTCATAGTTTGAAAGGATATTTCTAAAACTCTATAGATGCAAATGGGAGAAAGACACGTTTAGTAAATTATCCTCCATTTCTTCTCAAAAATTATTCTAGATATTATTTTTAAGTTTCATTTTAAATGTCTGTCTTGTTTGATATAAATCAGTTCCTCTTGCAAAGGATTCAGTAATAATAAAACTATTCTTTTGGAATATTTTCTAAAAGGAGCTTAAAAATTCTGCTTTCAATTTTTTAAAGCATTCAGGTATGACTATTTTTATTTACAAATATATAATAAAGAAAATATTTCCAAACTTTCTCAATGCACTTTCCATAGTACAAGTTTCCTACTCATTGTTAAAGTATCATGTTTACCTTGAAGGCAGTATCTATTATTTTTTGATAATATGTGAAAATGCTCTTGACAACTACTTATAAAGGTCATCAATTTGGAGATTTATTAAAAAATGAAAACATTAAATGACTCTATTTAAAAACTTTCTATTGTGGAAAATGCTAAACTTTCACAGAAATAGAGAATATAGAATAAAGAATACCACTGTATCTTTCCTTGTCTTTCATAACCTTGACACTTTCAAAGAGAACAAGTCAACTGTTTTACAGAATGTTTCTCAGTCTGGCTTTTTGTGATGTTTTCTCATGATTAGATTAAGGTTTAAGATTTGAATGAAAAATACCACAAAGCCACAGTGGTCCTATGCCATTCTTGATGCATTGTATTAGGGTGTACATGATGTTGATAGGTTTTATTACTGATAATATTAATCTTAATCACTTGTATTAGGTGGTATTTGCCAGATTTTTCTACTGTAAAGTTAACTATGATAAATCTTATGAAATGTGTTTTTGGCATCTTTGGAGATGATATTTTTCCCTTTCACTCTATTAAAGGATAATTTATATTAATGGATTTCCAGATATTAAATTACCTTTACACTTGGAATAAACTTCACAGGGTTGTGATGCAATAGCACATGACAGTGTATTTGCTGACAAGAGAATATATAAATGTCCTACTTTAGTAGTTGATGACAAATTGTTTCCAAATAGAGTAGTTATGCACATTCCAAGGATAGATGAGAATTCCTGTTAACCCATATTCTAGCCTGTATCAGAACTGTTCAACTTTTAATTTTTCCAATTATTAGGAAACTTGTATGTGTAAAATATATATAGATACAGTTTTAATTTAAATTCCCCTGATTACTAACCAGGTGGAACATGTTTTTCCATATGATTAAGAATCCACAGTGCTGCTTCTTCTGTGAAATGCCTGTTCATTCTTTCGTCCAATTTTTTATTGCATTGTTTGTCTTTTTCTTAACGACTCCTGGATATTAATTCTCTGTACTCTGTTTAATGAATACATTTCCTTAGCTAGTCTTTTTTTTTTTTTAACTTTTGGAGACAGAGGCTTACTCTGCTGACAGCTGCAGTGCAGTGGCATGATCTTGGCTCACTGTAACCTCCATCTCCCAGGTTCAAGCGATTCTCCTGCCTCAGCCTCTCAAATAGCTGAAATTACAGGTGCCCGCCACCACGCCCAGCTAATTTTTGTATTTTTAGTAGAGATGGGGTTTCACCATGTTGGCCAGGCTCGTCTCATACTCCTGACCTCAGGTGATCCACCCGCCTCGGCCTCCCAAAGTGCTGGGATTACAGGCATGAGCCATTGCAATCAGTCTTCAATAGGATTTTTAAGTCCTTTGCCATAAAACAACTAGAAAATCTTCTTTTTTTTTTAGTACAATATGTTTTTAAGATCAATTTTATCTCATGAGGTGGGATTATCATTATTTAAAGTAACATAATCTAGCAACCCACTTTATAAAACACTGCTTTCGTAGAACAAGCTGCAAACACATGAATAAGCCCAGTTTCACTGTCAATTCTTCATTATTGTATAACTCTCTCTCCTCTCTTAAGTTATGTGATGTGGCACACCTGACATCTGATCTAAGGACCAGGTGAGTAGGATGGGACAACCTTCATATTTACTATTAACGACATTTAACTTAATCATATCTCTCCCTGCAAAAAACTCTTCTGTAGCTCATAATCCTTACTGAACTTGGCTGACCAGCAATGCCATACCAGACTATCTAAAAGTGATCCTACATTACCTTCTCAGTCTTTTCTCCCATCTTTACCAGCTTTAGAATCTCACAATCTTCCAAAAGCCTCATGCCAGTCAACAATATGTTTTTCTTTGGTGATTTCTTCTCTCTAGAATCCCCTTCCCTCCTTGCTTTACCTCACTTGCCCCTCCTCATTCTGCAACACATAGTTCAGTCATTGTTGCCTCTGGGAAATCTACAAATTATCAAACTCTAAACACATTTTTGCAGTTGTCTGGTTCCCTTGTCAGACTGTAAGATCCTAGAGGGCCACACTTGTGTTTTATTGATGGTTTCAACCCCAGATGCCAGCATAATCCTGGTACATAAAAAAGTGGGTATTTAATAAATGTTTCCTGAATGAAATTGAATCAGACTTGACACTTAGTAAAGGTTGGTGGATATGATTTTATTTGCTATGACGGCTTTTATGAAACCACCAATTGACTGGGAAAAAAATGCCCCTCAAATAAGGAATATTTCTGGCATTCCTTTCAGTGAACATTTGTCTTTAATTGACTAATCTAAAGCCTTCTTTCAGTTAGTTATTTGCTCCAGAAAAGGCAAGTCCCTTGACAGCCAAATTCCTTTTAATTTCATTTTTTGAGTCGAGGGAAAAAATGAAAGCTTTTTATTTATGAACCTTACAAAACATTCTTATAACATCTGATGCACAAATATTGATCCAGGAAGGTGTTACCTCCTGTGGTTACCCTGTGGGTTTCCACTTTGAATTGCCAGGGAACTCACACTGAAATAGGAAAGTAATGTCATGTTATATGTCTTTTTTCTAATACTTAGTCTTGAAAGTCAAATAGTTTTTAAGCTCACAATAACATGTACAGACATCTGAAATCAGAAAAATAAAACAGTACAGTTTAAGACAACTCCTGCCTTTTAAAAAATTTTTTTTTTAGTTGGCACAGAAAAAGTTAATTAGTCCATGAATAATTAATAAGACTGAAACTTAAGTTGCAAGATAGTTGTATTTGTCCATAAAGAATTGTAATGATTCGATGACTCATTATTTCCTCCCTACAAAATAGTACTTTGTTCTTAAAAATCTGTGCATTTAAGCTGAGAAAAGAAGAATAATATTTATGTTCAGAGACAAGAACAGAAATTGCAAGAGATTTAATTTTTTTATCTGCTGCCAATATCCATTTGACAACTACTTGACCTTTGGCCAGTCACAATCGAACCCGCATCAAGACTGTCAAACTGCTTTAAATTTATTTCCAGATAAAAATCGTGTTTTAACTTTTTTAGTGACATTGAAAGAAAATTTAAGAAACATTCCAACCATAGTTATTATAAATTTAGATATATAATGGCTTCATCCTAGAATAAAAGACTTTATCCAACCAAGTGATTTGAGACAATAAAGTGTAGAATTCTATACATAACTTCAAAACTCCAGTTATATAAAAGTATTAATGGAGTGAAGGAAAAAGAGGCAATAGTTTAGCAGCAACCAACAATGTAACATGCCTGTCCATAAAAGAAATATTAAGTTAATTGTTATTGATTAATTCATACAGTAAACTCTCCCCTCACCTAAATGATAGGGCCTGAATCTGGGGATGAAACACTATAGGGAACAAATTTTGATTCAATATGAGAAAATACCAATTACTGTGCCTGAGAAAGGATAGGCCTACTTTGAGAAGGAAGACGTCCATTCACTGGAAGGAAAAAACAGCTTGAGGTATAATTTCAGAATTCATCACTTAAGGCTAAATATTGTATTCAAACTGTGATTCTCAAACTTTTTGTTTTTTAAATATCAGAACGACTTAAGTCAGTCTTAAATATTATGGAAGATAATCCCACAATTTTGTTTTTGTGTGTTGTATCTATTGATATTTACTGTATTATAAAATCAAATGGAAAAAATTTAAACTATATTACCTATTTACTTAAACAAAACAACAGTAAATATAAACAAAATTTTTGAAAATGTATCTAAAAGTTTTTAAAAATTAGGGAGAAGAATGGCAGTTCTTCACATTTTTGCAAATCACTTTAATATCTAGTGTAATAGAAGAAAGGTGGATTATCATACCTATTTCTACATTCCGCCAATTGCACTATTACATGTAGGCAGTCTCTGGAAAAGTCCATAGCTCACTTACAAAGAAATGAAAGTTAAAGAGCAAATAACATCCTACTATTATTGTAAAAAATAGTTTTGTCCCTGAAAAGATCAATGTGACCCTCAAGGGTCCTGAGAAACAATGCACTTTAAAATCTGAAAGTTCTTTTAAGGTATGTGATTCTATTCAAAGCACATCACCTTCCTACTTTCAGTTCCTAAACCACAATGATACATGATTATCTGATTATTTTTGAAAAATAGAATTAAATACAGAGATGAGTAACTTTGGTTGTTTTTTTTTAACCCTCATGGTTTTTATAATCTGTGGATTTAGCCATGAAAAGAAAAATACATATATAGGCATACACATACATATACCAACTTAAAGTTGATAAAGGGGATTATGTCTCAAAACAAACAAACAAAAAAAAAAAAAAAAAAACACCTCAGAGTTATAGTTCTGTCTCCAAAATTTGTTAGGAATATGACCTTAGAAAAGCCAGTTAATCTCAGTGACTGCATACTTCACATCATTCTTGGTAGGATTTTTAAAAAGATAATAAAGAAGGACAATTTCATTGATTCATATTATTTTTGTGGTTCTTTTCAGAAGTAATAATCATTTCATAATTTCTTAGTTAGGTTTTCCCTTTGCATCTTTGTTTCGTGTGTGTGTGTGTGTGTGTGTGTGTGTGTGTGTGTGTTTTTTCCAACTGGCCAGTAAATACTTGGACGAACAGTGGTATGGCCCGTAAGCATCTGACACAAGGCCCAATTATACTTTATCAAAAGCCAAAGCTTTACTTCTTATAAAAACTATCAATAAAATGTAACATACATTTTCTGTTTTAACCACGAGCTCTTGAAGGACAGAAACTTTGTCTATGCTGTATATGTTTGTATTCAAAATAAAACCTCACACAGTGTAGGTGCTAACGGCATGTTCGTTAAATGAATGAGTAATTAATTGGTAAATTAATAAAAAAATTAATCCTCAAATCTCTATATCTGTTAATTTCTCAAACTTTGTCCTAAAATTTTCTAAATATAAATACCGTTGTCAACTTCAAAATAGTATAACCTAGAAGTATTTCAAGTGTAAGAAAGGAGTTTAAAGGATACCTGTTTTCTCTATTAAGAAATGCTCCCTGTAATAACTCTTATAAATGTCATGTTTTTTCCTGTTGAAAGCTAAATAGTGGGAAACTCACTCCTCGTGAAGCAGCTCATTCCACTTGATAAATTGATCTTTCTTATGCCGAAAATGTATCCCGCCTGTTTCCTAATGTCTGAATTGTAAGTTCTCATTTTTTTTTCAGTTCTGCAATGCTGAGTAGATAAAAGCACCATGAGCATAACCTCCAAGCACAAATTGACTTTCCTGAATCCATAAAAATAATTACTGCCTGACTATTTCTGATCTGTCTATATTGCCTTTCTGTAACCACAACAGAGGCAGAGTGAACTATTTATGTACGCGAGATGAGACTTGCTTCCTGCACTATCCCGTCGCCATGACTGCGCACTCTACAGGTTTTTTCTACATTTCCATTCATTGTCAGACACTATCAACCATTGGAAAAACTGAATGCATGTAAATTTGAAGAAGAATGTGAAGAAATTGAAATTGATCTAGACAACATTTTGTTTAACTCTACCATGTGTCAGAGATAGGCATAGTAGATAGGCAAAGGCATAGTTTGTGCTCTGAGCTATTTACTGGAAGAGACAGACGTGTACAAAATAGAATTTTGTTTAAGTCAAAGCAGGCTTTCAGAAATAGTGCAGCAACTATAAACGAAATGAGAGCCAAAGACAAGAGCTTAATTCTGATTGGAAGGATGAGGAAGAAGAAAGTTAATGGATTGGAGAAACTGCTGGAATTAAGTATGAATGTCAAGAGAGTAGTGATGTTGATTAAAGTAGGCATTTTAAAAACCATCCAGTTAATAAATCTAATCTATTCCTATCAATTTTCATCCCAGTGGAATTTCTTGCATGATTTGGTGTGTTGACTTTCTCTTCCTTCCTATTTCTTGAAATATTTCTCCATTTTGACTCCTACATCATTTAATTCTTCTTATCTCCCACCTCTTTTTTGTAATAGCCATGATTGTCAGCTCCTTCAATCCCGTAGGCAAAGGAATTGTCTTCCCTAAGTGGTCTCAATGACATTACAATTCCTTCAAATTCTACTCTGTTTTTGAAGCATGGGTGGTGTTTTTCCAGAATATTTTTATTTTCTTGAGTTGTCAAGGCATTGCCATGTGCAAATTGGTTAAAGTAAATTACAATACGGACCACAAACATAACGTTAAATACCAGTGTTCTTAAACAATTTGCTGTCTTTTTAAATAAATTATAAGAAACACATGTTTATCTCTACAATACCCCCACTCACTCATACTCCAGGCCTTAATGAGTAAGAGTCTGCATAAAAGGATTACACAGAACCCCTCAGCCTGCCTCATTTGTACTGCACAGTTTGCTTTATTTTCCTGAATATTTTAGGAAAGATTCATCAACACTCTGGGGATGTTGTTCACATGTGTTTGGCATTTTTCACGTGTACACCGTGTGGTGGCATCAATATTTCCTACCCTCACAAAATGGATCTAAGTTGGAAGCTACATTTTCCATGGCTTGCTTTTAACAGTCGTAGTCTATTGTACATAATGAGGATGCTATAAATGATTTAAGACTATGTTAGTTTTCTTTAAGGGAGCAGATGGGGCTATGACATAGCCGAAACATCGTTCGTATTTAACCACCTCTTCTTTTTGGTGTTCTGTGTTGCTAAATATATTTTCTAATCCTTCCTAATTCAATTAAATGAGTTAGCTGCCACCCAATTAGTCAGCTACAGTCAAAAAGTCACAGTCTGTTTGGGGTCTTCTGCTCATTAATAGGGCTCACATCTGCCCAAATTACTAAGAGAGAAAGATCTCTAATGGCCACTTTCAGATAAAATAAAAGTCATACAACAAATGAAAGAAAATAATACAGAAAAAATAATGTTCTGGGGTGGATGGAATTAACAAATTGGGATTCAGTTCACTGCTACCAAGACACCAAAATGCCTGCTACTGTCCATGATCAGTTGTACACATGTGATTCTATCTAGCATCCATAGTTTGACAAACTGACTTTTTTTCCTACATTTTCTCCTTTGCCTTATAGACAAAATAACTGACTCCTTTAGACTATATGTAATTTAACACTTAGTAATACAAATATAAAATGTGATCTTTAAAATGTTTTTAAAACAATAATTCAATATCAGTTATGTTTTAAAAATGAAGTTTTTAAAGTATTTTAATCATTATTTTAGTAGCAAAATTATCTGCTAAACAAGCAGAATTAACTCATTGCAAATAAAAATTTTAAAATTATATTTTTAATGTTGTCAGATTTGGAAAACTCACATTTTACCTGAGTAAATACATAATAAAGATGTCATTGTCTTTTTTGAACCACTGACAATTTCATATAGCAAAATAAGTCTTTATATGTATATCCTAGAGATATTTCAGTGTACTGTTTGTACTGTTTGATAATGAACACATCAATAAATTGGGTATAATAAAAATTAAAATTTTCAGTATAAAAGAATTGTTTTAATCCTTCATAGATTTTCCAAAACCATGAAAGATAGCATAAATCCAATATGATGAGGTGAAACTTATTACCAGAGAGTTGCTGAAGTCGAATGTATTATTTCTGGAAATCGATTATTACTCTACAACCAAATAGATTTGATATTTGTATATGTCTACCCAGTATAATATGAACTGGAAATTTAGTCAATATATAGTTTATTTGATCAAGTTAGACAACTAATCTAGAAAATGAAAGGTCTTTAGTGTCCTATTTCGCTTGACTCTCCACTGATCTTATTATGGGAGAACTGCCAAATCTCCACTTCATTTTGGGTGATGGAGACAGCCCTAAGAAAAAATGTATGGGAGTTATTTCATCCTGAGTTTTTAATCTTTTAAGTTTTCCACTGAAACTTGTTTCATTAAAATGGGAGAAACCTGTCAAAGAGCTGCCTCTGTAGCTTGCACTATTCCTTTAGATTTGGTGGTCTGCTTTACGTACAGAATTCCCCCCATGACGGGTTATTGTGCTTTCTAAGCCGTACGCTTTTCTGGACATGTTTTGAATTTGTGATGATATTGTTTTGGTTTAATTTGACATCTAATGTATGTTTTAGATTAGTTTGATTCTCATTTAAGGTAACATTTAATAATAGTCTGAGAATTTGAAAGTTTTTCCACCACTCATATGCAGAATAGTTACTAGAGATGCCAATTTATGCCACACGAAAAAGCTATTTATTCCTTCAGTATCTGCTAATTTGTTCTTTAAAAAAAAAAAATGAATATTTTGACTGGAGGCAGAATCCGTCCTTTTCCTTAGTGAAAAGCTATTTTCAAATTTTACCTTTGATCAAATTCACAAATACTTTAACAAATGGATCACTTTTTGTATGGTAATATTATTCTTAGGAATATAAATGTGATGCTTCCTTTTGTGACATTTTCTTTGGGGGTGGAACATTGTGGCATGGTAAATGGAACTTTCTAGGCTTTTTGACTCCTTTATACTCATTTGCTTTCTATTGTTCAAGATTGGAGTTAAAACTAAGCTTGCCTTTTTTGGGTACTTTTTTCCCCTAGGCAAAAATTCCGGGACCTTGAGATGCTAGAAGCATACAGGTTATGGTTAAAAGCATTTTTAGTTATAAAAAGTTTAAATATCAATAATAACTGGAATGGTTCTCAGTTTTGCAATCCTTAACTCTTGAGAGTAAAGTAAACTGGAATGCAGAGACTGATCTCAGATGATTAATTCAAGGTCACACAGGGAAGCAAGAATGGGAATTGTGTGTTCTTAATACTCTACTCATCTTAATGAGCCTTCTTAACAACTATGATTGATGGATTACACTTGTTAAACACTTAGTATCTATAGTAAATTATCCCAGCAATTCGAATTTAGAATGAAATACAATAGATTTTAGTCATAGACTCTATTTTTAATAAGATTTTAAGCTGATCAGTAAAGGAAGATGCACAGATACGTTTTTCCATTTAAGAACCATAAACTAAAGATTCATAGAATGCTAGACACTGTGCTGAAATTGACCATGTGAAGATGGGTGAGACAAGGTTTGACTCTTACCTTCAAAGAGAGAAAAGTCTAGTTTAAGAGATAGTCATGTGACCAAAAATTATACTTAAAGAAACAGATAAGAGAAAGTACGTTTAATAAGATGAAAAGTTTAAAAAAAAAAAAACTATCTGTGAAAATAGCATATTGTCCATATTATATCAAAATGCTATTTTATCTAGACGATAAGTTTACTGATGGCAGGGGCTACACCTCACAACGCTTTCTCATTTTCCATAGGATCTATAAAAGCGTCATAGCATGTATAGCTGTCCTTGACATCTGCAATGGATGGCTCCAAATAACTTCAACAATTCCAAACTTGAAAATACTGTACTCTCTAGAGAACACATTTTCCACTAGAAGTTAGTTATAACAATGCCACACATTTTCTAGCCAGTGACTCACTGTCATTCATATGCTGGTCTCCCAGATTAAAAAAAAAAAAAAATCCACAACACAGAAAAAAATGCACATTTTATACATCAAATATCTTTCTTCTCATTTGTAATAGTCAAAACTTGAATGCTATATTATTGAAGGTCCAGATAGCAGATGGTCAGTGAACATTTGGTAAATAAACTGAGGTACTCCACAAAAGGCCACATGTTCAGGAATGATTTCCATAATTAGGAGAAAAGTATAATTGAAAGTATGAAGCACAGAGTGATGTATTTCACTGGATTAGCATTTCTGACTGGTTTAAACATTGTTCTCCAATTTATTTCACCATTAAATTCCCTGAGATACTAGGCACTACATCTAAAAACATTACTTACAAATCCGGCCCTACCCTCTCAGAGTACTAGAGACCCTGCTATTCTCAGGCCTGGTAAAAACAGATAAAAACAGATTCATTACCTGAATTCAAACCCAGGTTTGCCATTAGTTAACTCTATGATCTTGGACATGTAAAACTTAAAACTTCCTGAAATTCATCTTCTTATCTGAAAAATATAGACAGTAACACAGATCTTACAGGCTTGTTTTGAAGATTTTTATAAGGTAACATGAAAAGAATGCAACAGACTGCTGGCCCATAATGAGTGGTAATTTTTTTTGCTGGTGCTCAGGCTATAGTGATATTCAGATGAATGTACTCAAGTTAAGAAGTTTAGGTGTGTTATCCAGTTTAAACTGTATTTCACTGTTTTCCTTTGACACAAAGTAGGTACTCAATAAATTGTTTTGAACGAACAAATGAATAAATGAGTGTGGACAACTAAAGAAAAATCTTCAGATTACAACTGTAATCCCAGTAATTTAGGAGGTTGAGGCAGATCACTTAAGGCCAGGAGTTAGAGACAAGCCTGGCCAACATAGTGAAACCCAGCCTCTATGGAAACATACAAAAATTACCTGGGCATGGTGGCACAGGTGCATAATCCCAGCTACTCGGAGGCTGAGACAGGAGAATCGCTTGAACCCAGGAAGTGGAGGTTGCAGTGAGCCGAGATCGTGCCACTGCACTCCAGCCTGGGTGACAGAGGAAGACGCTGTCTCTAAAAAAAAAAAAGAAAGGAAAAAAAGAAAAATCTTCAACAAAGTGACCTTTGTGTTCAGTATTAACCATCAAATTATTTTCCTTCAAACTACAAAAATAGCAAATCGTATTGTATAGAACCTCACAAAGTTTGAGATAAATTGGATATGTGTTACCCTTCAAAATGCAACCATCAAATTCTGAAATTTGGGTGATTTTGTATCCAATCAAATTGTGATCTAGTGAAGGGCAGTATTCTCTGCTAGAAAAGCTCATCCTGTTTAATATGACACTAAAAATAGTCTCATTGCTTTGACTTTTCTTTAGAGCATCCAATTATACACTTAATCTTCACCACCTTATAAAAACCAGTAAGAAAAATCAGGATTTTTTTTTTCTAAGTACTTAACATAGGGCAGTAAGGTGCTAGTTATCTTATAAGATTACCTTGTTAGATTACATGGTCTAAACCTAACATCAGTCCTACAAACTTCAGGGATAAGAATCACAATTCCAAATTGACACATAGAGGGAAAAGATTCAGAGAAGTCAATCTGTGCTACTTTAGGAGGCAAAACTGAGAATCAACTTCATTTGTCCACTTCCATAGCCCATATACTTAGCAGCACACTCCACTGTATTTTATAATCAGGACAGACAAGCTGGTGGATTTCTGGCTTCCAGAAATATTTGCTTTAGAAGGCAATCCTCTCTGTGATAGTACTGCAAGTATGGTGGCTCATTATAACTGCACAAGGTTCTTGCTATGAACTTTACAACTTAGTGCTCTCATAGTGATAATGACTGTTATCCATGATGGGGTGTTTGTTTAACTAGTTTTGTTAAAACTGAAAGGCCAAGGGTTATAATTTAATGCTGTCTATTTCTAAGACAACTGTGAGAAGAAAAAGAAAATCTGTTTCAAATACAAATCTAAATGAATAAGGATAGACTAAATTAAATATATTTACTAACCCATCTTGGATGAGGTCATTCCCAGAGATATTGTTGAAAAAGAAGCCATTTAACACTTAACTTCAGATGATATGCTAATTATTTTGTCCTGTTTTTAGAGCATACTTAGGGAAGGGAGAAAAGTTTATAAATCCTCAAGTGACCAAATAGAGGTTAGTGTTTTCAAACATTAACAGCAACTGGAAAAATATGACATCACCGTGTGGCACAGTTGATGTGCAAACTTCAGCATCACACTTAAAAAGCGCAGAACTAAAGTAACAGTTTGCATGCTCCCAAACTAAGTAGTCATGTGTCTTATCTCAAAATCCAGTTATATACAGCTTTCCGCTGTACTGACTGGGGAGGACAACAAAGCTGAAGGAATTTCCTGACTAAGAAAGAACAAATGGCAACCGTGTTATGATACCAAAAGTGAAAAATAATTATCTTAATAGGAGCTTTGATATTGTGGAAGATGAAAAAGTATCAGGCTTGCTTTGAGCATGTTTGTGAAATTTTATTTGAATTAGTAATTTCCTGGCATTCTGCTAACATAGGTGGCATTTACATATAGAACATTTTAAATGTCAATACAGTGCTTCACAGAAGGCATTAAACATAGAGTGCCCTCAACACATAATTTTTAAATAAATAAAAGGATAAAAACACTAATACAGTGAACTTTCTTATTTTCTACTAAAATTACATTTCAGACTATGTTACATGGTTCTGAGAAGCTTTTTTTTGGTTTTGTTTTGTTTTGTTTTGTTTTTACCATGGGACATGTTTTGAATGTTTTGCTCTCTTTTGTGGCAGAAAAGGCCCATTTTGTTTTGTTTTCTTTTGTTTCTGCAGTTTGCACATGTTGAACATCTGGATGTTATAACATCAAAGTCAGTT
Organism: Mandrillus leucophaeus; assembly: GCF_000951045.1. Taxonomy (NCBI): domain Eukaryota; kingdom Metazoa; phylum Chordata; class Mammalia; order Primates; family Cercopithecidae; genus Mandrillus; species Mandrillus leucophaeus. The sequence goes on from NW_012101854.1 coordinate 4,129,981, forward strand.
GACACAGCAAGCCAATAGATACTATTTTTGCTCATAACCAAATGAGATGCATAATTGCCTTTTATTAAGCTTCTTCTTAACTCAGTGAGTAGAATCAGTCTCTGATCAATAAATAACAAATCATCTGTTTCATAAATCAGACCTGTCAAAGCAAAGCAGCTCCTTGTGCTGGGTATACTCTTCTGTGTTAGCGCAGGCCTGGTAGCATCTGGTTAATAAAAAGGACTTCTTATACTTTTGACAGTTGTTTGGATATTCCATTTCAGCGCTGTTCAAGTTTACTAGCTATGTTGACTTTCTATCTTTCCTCCCCTTTCTTCCTCTGTACCTCTGAGCTGAGACTCTCACCTCATGTGAAGGGAAAAAAAAACTGAAGTGGAGAAGGAAAGAGCACAAATGGGTTTTCAGTTGCCAGTTTGATTTTCTTTAACTGAAACCTTTGCCAAAATCACTGTATTTCTTCTAGCTACATACAGTTTCCTACTCCTGAAATTACTGACATGAATCAAGTGGTAATAACTTGTAAATCCATCTTAAAATTTTTTATTTCACTTTCTTTCTCTGCAAATAATAATAACAGCTAACATTTATGAGTGCCCTTCTTGCCAATCACAATTGGCTTTCAAAACTAAATTCATTTTTTTAAATTCTCATTAAAAATCTTTTGAAATAGGCCGGGCGCGGTGGCTCACGCCTGTAATCCCAGCACTTCGGGAGGCCGAGGCAGGTGGATCACCAGGAGAGGAGACCGAGACCATCCTGGCTAACACGGTGAAACCCTGTCTCTAATAAAAATACAAAAAAATTAGCCAGGCGTGGTGGTGGGCGCCTGTAGTCCCAGTTACTTGGGAAGCTGAGGCAGGAGAATGGCGTGAACACGGGAGGTGGAGCGTGCAGTGAGCCGAGATCGTGCCACTGCACTTCAGCCTGGGCAACAGAGCGAGACTCCACTTAAAAGATGAGAAACAGAGATTTACTTACTTGCTCAAGTTCATGTGTGTAGCATTAGAATCCAGAAACTCAAATTCCAGAACCAATATTCTAAATCATTGTTTTTGCATATCCACTCTTTGTATCTACTGAGAAAAGTCTGCCTTCCCATCCTTTCCAATGCAAACCTACTCCTTCCTCCAATGCCCAGGCTATTTCTTTAAGGCATAATTCCACACATTCTAGATTCATCCAACTTCCTTAGGTCTCTCGGGATGTGATTTATGCCCAACTACATCTTATTTGTTCTTGAATTGTTCCCTAGTTTATTCATGCATGAATCCCAACATACATTGTATGTTCTTTTTGGGCAAGAACCACATTTAACTTCCTCAGTAGCCCTGCAGCACCTGGAAGAAAGCAATTGATCAAATTTATGATTAAAACGAATTTATGTGACATTTGTATTTCCTATTGCTGCTATGAAAGGCCTTGAATGTTATAAGTAGTTTGGCTTTAGAGTACGTTATTTCTAGAATACTTAGCATTTTTTACTCTATATGCCAGGCTTTTCAAGCATTTCTGGACTAGAGTTATATTAATGAGTTACTAAATAAAATGATTTTAACAATATTAATTCAGTGGTTGAGAATGGAAGTTAATGAAGCACTCTACCCACATCGCTAAATTTCTGTTATGATGAGTGTTTGATATTATTCATCATGACTGAAGATTAGCTAAGCTTTTCTCTCTTTTCTCCTCCTTTCAAGTCATGGCATACATTTTTAAGTCTCATACTCGAATATTTTAGGGATGACAGTTGCGTATCTTGTTTCTCTGCTTTACTTATTCTAGACCACAAGTAAAACTCTTGCAAATACTCAAAAAGGAAAGAAAATCATTTCTTTTTTCTCCAGGGTGTCCGTCTTTTGTTTTTCTTCTCTCTATTACATCTCTATTCATTTCTCATTTCCATTTCATCCTTCATTTCATTTTTATCTAAAATCCTTTCTTACAACACTTCCTTGCCAGTTTTGAATATAAGTAGTGGATTTCCTATTAGCTATGTATATATATATACATATACATATATGTGTGTGTGTGTGCATGTGTGTGTAGATAGATAGATAGATAGATAGATAGATAGATAGATAGATAGATAGATAGTTAAATAGTAGCAGTTAAGGTCATGGACTTGAATCAGACTGCCTATTTAGCTGTGTGAATTTGGGTAAGTTATTTAGCCTTATTTTGCTCAGTTTTCTTCCTAAAGTAAGGATTGTAATACCCATCTAATAGGATTGTAATGAGAATTAAGCAAGCTAATATTTTTAAAGCATTTACATCAGAACCTGACACATTGTACGTGCTATAGAAGTGTTTGCTAAATGAATAAGTAATGTTAACTTTGTATTGAGAATTTATTCAAAGCCTTCTGTGCACTTATAATCTAAGCTTCATAATACCAGTACAAAATGATAATATTGCATTATATTTATTTCACAGTAAGTGACAAAGCATAAATCGAAAAAGAGACTTAGAAAAATTTCCGATTTTTCTCACTGTTTTTCCTGTACTCTAGTACTCTTACTGCACGATTAAAACACTATGTTTTTGAGGATATGAGGCAAATCATCTTTTCTTCGTAGTCTTATCCATTCTTTTACATCAAAACAAGCAATTAAGTTTGATAAGTCTATGTTTATGTATCTTACTGTATTTATTGTGTACGAATCTGCATCCACCCAATGTTCTATTTGAGTACAGAGAGCAGAAAGGCTTTGGGGTTCAACACTGTGTATTGTATGAACTCTGAGAGGCAGCTAATTGTACCTGGCATATGCTTCTTTTCTTTTTAGCTTTCTGGTTTTGGCATTATTGAGATTGTCTATTCTGTTTCTCTTGAATGTAATCCGTCTTTGGGGAACAACACAGCACAACTATTTCCTACTACTTTATTGTATTCTTTGAACTTAATTTAATTCTGATTAAATCTGGCTTCTGCCTCATCCACTCCATTCATTGACTTCCCAAGTAATAAGTCACTTTAAGCAACATTATATTCACTGTGCTTAGATAATCAAAATCAATAGTTATCCTTCCTAAATCATAGAAGGTTTCAGGTATTTTTTTTTTTTTTAATTTGGAAAACTTCAGAGTTAAAGTTGATCTCAAATGGCATTCACAGGGCAGTTTCACACAAATAACTCATGGCAGGTGCATAAATATGGGCTCTCTTCATCCAGTTCAGTGTGCCAGGGCCCATTTTTCTTATCACTTACAGTGATGCTTTTCGACTGAGCCAATTTGTTTAGCATGTCTTCATTCAGTGAGACTGAAATTTCTTCACCCTCCAATTGTCTGGGTCAATGTCCTTCAAAACAGAATCCTTGGCTTTTAAAAATTCACCTCATAGGTATTACACATTTGTATCTACATTGAAAATTTTTAAAACATGTAATGAACCCTAGTAAACTATAAAAGGGACATATTATTATCATATTCCAGTTGTTTCAGGATGGTACATTTAATGATTAGAAAGCCAGATTGGGAACACTAAAAAAAAGTGTGAAAGTCTAGAATCTAATATAGATGAGAGAGTTGGAATCTTATTTGAAAAGGGAATATAATCAAAAAGAGTCATTTTTTATCAGAACTAGAGGTCAAAGAAGGACAGTACAAACATTTTTAAATTTTTCATCACTTTAAGATTTTTTGGGGGGTAGTTGATTATAAACCTTGTAACTTTCTTTTCTGGTGTTTTAAAATTCATTTTTTATCCATATTTCTGCTTTTACTCCTCACCACAATGTCTCTAAGTTCACCTGATTTCTATTTTCATTATAGAACAATATCAAAATATCAAAAAATTAAAGAATAATTTAATAAATGCTGGGATACCAACAACAAGCTTTATAAAATTATAATGTTTATCATACTTTCTTCAGATTTTTTTTCTTCTTTCTTTTTTTGAGACAGAGTCTCGCTCTTGTCGCGCAGGTTGGTGTGCAGTGGTGCGATCTCGGCTCACCGCAACATCTGCCTCCCGGGTTCAAATGATTCTCCTGCCTCAACCTCCCGAGTAGCTGGGATCACAGGCATGTGCTATCACGCCTGGCTAATTTTTGTATTTTTAGTGGAGATGGAGTTTCACCATGTTGGCCAGGCTGGTCTGGAACTCCTGACCTCAGGTGATCCACCTGCCTCAGCCCCCTAGAGTGCTGGGATTACAGTCATTAGCCACCACGGCCAGCCTCTCCAGATCTTTATAAGAGATAAAACATTACAGATATATTTGGAATCTATTATGTGTCTCTCCACAATCCATTTCCCTTTCTTCCTTCCTCCAACATTGTCATCATCCTGAATTTGTTGAACACCATTCCCATGTGTATGTCTGGACTTTTACTATACATTTGTGTAGCCATCATAAGGTATATTATTGATTTGCATGTGCTCAAGTTTAGATAAATTGTATCATAATTACATAAATGTGTTATTTCACAAATTGATTTTTATTATTCAACATTTTATTTGTGAAACATCCATTTGGATATGTGTAGCTCTAATTTGTTCATTTTAATAGCTTTCTGATATTCAATTACATGCATTTACCACAGTTTACATATTCATTTTCCTGTTGTGAGATAATTCATTACAATTTGACCTTTGTATACAATGTTGTAAAAAATGTTCTTGATTGTGTTTCCCTGTAGAAATACAACAGTAAAGTTTTTCTAGGAGTGGGGTTATTGGGTTGAAGTGTATACCGTTGTTCTCCGGCAGATTGTCAAATTCCTCACTAATACATCTCTGTCCATTTATATGTTTATTTTCTGGCTATGTAAGTTTGTGCTTCTTAATATTCACACCATCTTATCTTTGTTATTTTCCAAGCTGATGAATATAATATTGTCTTTTCTAAATTTGCATTATTCTAATTACAAGAGAAGTTGACTGTAGCTGTGAAATGCCCTTCCTTTCAGCCTTTGCTCATTTTTTGATTGGATTTGTCTTTTGCTTTTGACTTGGAGAATTACTTTATATATTCTGGATATTATCCCTTGGTTGATTATATAATTTGCAAATATCTTTTCCCAGACTATATCTTTGTTTCTGCTGCATTAATAAATACAACATTTCCTCTTGTATTCATATATATCAATCTTTTCCTTTATAGCTTGTGAATGTATTCAAATATATCCTCCCTTTCTGGCTTGTGGTTTCTGAGTCCTGTTGCAAAATCCTTCTCCATTACCAGTTTTTAAAATACTCTCCTAAGTTATTCTAAAAGTCTAAAATTTTGCTTTTTGCATTTACAAAGAAAATTTATTTTTCTTGTATGGTATGTAGTACAGAAAATCAAATCGGACTATTTACTGTTCTACTAATAATTCCCATGTTTAGCAGTCTCCAAAATCTTAAAATCTTAAGTCCCTCACCCCTTGGAATGGTTTTGTCTTCCTTATCTGCCTGTCAAAATTTATCTACCTTACAAAATCCCATGAAATACTACTCCCTTAAGGAAAATATTGCATTCTCAGAGAATTAGCCCATAATGCCCTTCCATTAGCCCTTTATTTGTATTTCACTTCAGTTTCTGATTCATTTTTATGTAGTGTTGATTATTGGGTATATTTTTAATCTTTGCTACTGGGGAAAGAACTCAGCTCACATAGGGACTGCTTGTTCAGAGCAACTACACTGTGTGTGTGTGTGTGTGTACGTGTGTGTGCACGTGTTTAACAGCTTTATTGAGATAATTCATGTAACATAAAATTAATGTAATGGGTTTTTAAAGAATATATCCAGAACTGTGCAATCATTGTGAAATCTAACTTTAGAACATTTGCCACCCAAAAAAAGAAACTCTATACCTATTGGCAGTCATTCCCCATCTTCCCAATCCCTAGGCCCCAGGTAACTACAAATCCACTTTCTGATATAGGAGGGTATTGTTTAATTTTCACCCACTTTGTAAATTTCCCAGATTTCCTTAGAATAGTGATTTCTAGTTTAATTCCACTGTGTTCAATGAATATAGTCTACATGACTTCAGTTCTTTTAAATTTATTGAGGCTTGTTTTATGGTCAAATGTATGCTCATTCCTGGAAAATATTTAACGAGCATTTAGAAGAATGTATATTCCACTTTTGCTGGGTGGATTATTCTGTAGATGTCTGTTAGGTGACCTTGTGTATAATATCTCTGTTGATTTTCTGTCTTAGTTGTATTATTCATTTTTGAAAATGAGACATTTAATTCTTCAACAATTACTGTTAATTTTTGTATTTTTCTTTTCTATCTAGTCAGTTATTTGCTTCAAATATTTTGGGACTCTATTGAGATGTATATGATAAATTAATCATTTTATTATTATAAATGTCCTTTTTTGTCATTATTAAATATTTTCATCTATTTTGTTTTTTATTTGTTTAGCCATTCCAGCTCTCTTTGGTTAGTGTTTGCATGATATATATTTTTGCATTTTTTATTTTCAACTTTTAAATTTTTTAATCTAAAGTATGTTTATCGTACATAGTAACTGTTGGATCATGTGTTTGGTTCAATCTGCCAGTGTTATTTTAATTGTAGTGTTTAATACATTTAAATTTAATATAGTTACTGATAAGTTTAGATTCACATCTATTATTTTGCTATTTGTTTTCAACATTTGATATATCTCTATATATTTATCTATTACTTCTTTATTTTGTGTTCGAAGGATGTTTTCCATTATGCCACTTAAATTACTTTATTTTTTTAATATATGTTTTTATTTATTGTTGTAGTCATTGCCTGGGGATTAAATTAGCATCTTAAAGTAAACTACTAGTACTAATGTATTTTCAACAGTATACAGAAAGTCTGATCCCCACTCCTTCCTTTATGCTATTATTGCCATATAAATTGCATCTTTATACATTAGGAGACCACCAACACAGTTTTATAATATTACTTGTATTATACTTGCATTTTAAATTAGGAGAAGAAAATAATTGCAAACAAAAATGTATTTATACTATTTTTCACATTTACCAATGTAGTTAACTTTATGATGTTCCTTATTTTTGTGTGTGGATTTGAGTTACAATTTAGCCTAAAAAGTTTCTTTTAGAATTTCTCATAAAACAGTTCTAGTTAGGACAAATTATCTGTATTTCTCATTTTAAAGAGTTGTTGCTGGATATAGAATTCTAGGTTGCAAGTGTTTTTTTAAAAAATGTTTAGAATATTGAATGTGCCATTCTCTTGACTTATGACCTTTATATTTTCTGATGAGAAGTCAGCTATTAATCTTATTGAAGATCCTTTTAATGCAGTATGTCATTTTTTTTTCCTTTCTGCTTTCAGGCTTTTCCATCTTTGGCACTGACAGTTTGACTATGATGTACCAAGGTGTGGATGTCCCTGAGTTTATCCCATTTGGAGTTTATTGAGCTTCTTAGAAATGTAGAATAATTTAAAAAAATCAAATTTGTAAAGTTGAACACCAGTGAATTTTAGAAAATATATATTTATTATACTTTTTAACTCCAGGACTTCTGTTTTTTTTTCTTTTATAATTTCTGTCCCTTTATTGTTATACTATTTGGTGAGACATCACTGACATAATTTCTTTTAATTCTTTAGACACAGTTTCTTTTAGTTCTTCGGTCATATTTATAATAGCTAATGTGAAGTCTTTATGTAGTAAGTTGAACATATAAACCTATTCTGAGATACCATCTATGTATTTCTTTTTATTCCCATTGTATGGGTCTTACATTCTTATTTCTTAATGAGTTTTATATTTTTTGCTTAAAAACTGTACATTTTAAATATTTGAGATACTATAATCATAACCCTCCCCACCAACCAGCGTTTGATGCTGTGGCTGTTTTGTTGTTATTGCTGCTATTTTTTAGTTACTGACATTCTTGGACTAACTCTATATAGTTTGGGTTCCCTGTAGTGTGCATTCACTGAAGTCTCTACTGAGTCATCTTAGCGATCAAGTAATAATTGGTCAGATTTTCTTAGTTGCCTTAAACCAATAGTCTTTCACCTTTTGTTGAGGGATTCTGTTTGTTGAGCCCTGTCATCATTGCTCAAGGATTTTACAACCTCATGATTCTTTACTTCTTGCTTGGGAAGGGCCTCAAAATCAGCCAGTGGTGAGAGATGGAGACTCTCTCCTTTCCTGAGCAACCATCCAGACCGACATCTCTGCATAGACTTCTG
>NW_012101854.1:4138185-4143010 GCF_000951045.1 Mandrillus leucophaeus
GATAAATTAATCATTTTATTATTATAAATGTCCTTTTTTGTCATTATTAAATATTTTCATCTATTTTGTTTTTTATTTGTTTAGCCATTCCAGCTCTCTTTGGTTAGTGTTTGCATGATATATATTTTTGCATTTTTTATTTTCAACTTTTAAATTTTTTAATCTAAAGTATGTTTATCATACATAGTAACTGTTGGATCATGTGTTTGGTTCAATCTGCCAGTGTTATTTTAATTGTAGTGTTTGATACATTTAAATTTAATATAGTTACTGATAAGTTTAGATTCACATCTATTATTTTGCTATTTGTTTTCAACATTTGATATATCTCTATATATTTATCTATTACTTCTTTATTTTGTGTTCGAAGGATGTTTTCCATTATGCCACTTAAATTACTTTATTTTTTTAATATATGTTTTTATTTATTGTTGTAGTCATTGCCTGGGGATTAAATTAGCATCTTAAAGTAAACTACTAGTACTAATGTATTTTCAACAGTATACAGAAAGTCTGATCCCCACTCCTTCCTTTATGCTATTATTGCCATATAAATTGCATCTTTATACATTAGGAGACCACCAACACAGTTTTATAATATTACTTGTATTATACTTGCATTTTAAATTAGGAGAAGAAAATAATTGCAAACAAAAATGTATTTATACTATTTTTCACATTTACCAATGTAGTTAACTTTATGATGTTCCTTATTTTTGTGTGTGGATTTGAGTTACAATTTAGCCTAAAAAGTTTCTTTTAGAATTTCTCATAAAACAGTTCTAGTTAGGACAAATTATCTGTATTTCTCATTTTAAAGAGTTGTTGCTGGATATAGAATTCTAGGTTGCAAGTGTTTTTTTAAAAAATGTTTAGAATATTGAATGTGCCATTCTCTTGACTTATGACCTTTATATTTTCTGATGAGAAGTCAGCTATTAATCTTATTGAAGATCCTTTTAATGCAGTATGTCATTTTTTTTTCCTTTCTGCTTTCAGGCTTTTCCATCTTTGGCACTGACAGTTTGACTATGATGTACCAAGGTGTGGATGTCCCTGAGTTTATCCCATTTGGAGTTTATTGAGCTTCTTAGAAATGTAGAATAATTTAAAAAAATCAAATTTGTAAAGTTGAACACCAGTGAATTTTAGAAAATATATATTTATTATACTTTTTAACTCCAGGACTTCTGTTTTTTTTTCTTTTATAATTTCTGTCCCTTTATTGTTATACTATTTGGTGAGACATCACTGACATAATTTCTTTTAATTCTTTAGACACAGTTTCTTTTAGTTCTTCGGTCATATTTATAATAGCTAATGTGAAGTCTTTATGTAGTAAGTTGAACATATAAACCTATTCTGAGATACCATCTATGTATTTCTTTTTATTCCCATTGTATGGGTCTTACATTCTTATTTCTTAATGAGTTTTATATTTTTTGCTTAAAAACTGTACATTTTAAATATTTGAGATACTATAATCATAACCCTCCCCACCAACCAGCGTTTGATGCTGTGGCTGTTTTGTTGTTATTGCTGCTATTTTTTAGTTACTGACATTCTTGGACTAACTCTATATAGTTTGGGTTCCCTGTAGTGTGCATTCACTGAAGTCTCTACTGAGTCATCTTAGCGATCAAGTAATAATTGGTCAGATTTTCTTAGTTGCCTTAAACCAATAGTCTTTCACCTTTTGTTGAGGGATTCTGTTTGTTGAGCCCTGTCATCATTGCTCAAGGATTTTACAACTTCATGATTCTTTACTTCTTGCTTGGGAAGGGCCTCAAAATCAGCCAGTGGTGAGAGATGGAGACTCTCTCCTTTCCTGAGCAACCATCCAGACCGACATCTCTGCATAGACTTCTGGAACTTCAGGCATGCATCACAACTTTGCAAAGCCCCTATGGACATCTTGTTCCCCAGATCTTTTAAAATTTTTAGTCAAGCTCTTATTCATCTGAACTGATAACTGCAGCCTTAGGCAGCTACAATGTTAAACATTTTTTCCTGAATATTTTCCACAAAGACTCTGAACATAGATCTTTTCCTATAGAGGTAGTTCCCAGACAGATCAAATAATGAGAAACTGCCATGAATGGGGCTTTTCCAGGGAACTGCTAGACAAGTCAAATAGAGACAATTCTCTATAGATGAACCTTTTTTTGAGGTCCAAACCTGGTTTACTAGCTCTGATAATTGTACAGCTTCTGGTTTTCACGGATACCATGATTGCAAGGCTGATAGTTTTCAAGAGTTCTGTAGAAGTAGGAAGAGGAGGAAGGGAATATATAAAGTTAAAATGTTACAAATTATATTGTTCTGACTAAATAGAATGAACATTTTCTTGAATAAACATTTCTCAGATCTTTTTCAAGTCTTTGGTTAATTTCTAGAATTTGAAAAAGTTATTTTTGGTAACGTTTTGTCAATGATTCTGTTACTTTTTTGGAGGGATGGGTTTGTGGAAGACCTCACTCCACCATTCCAGAAGTCCTATTTTCCCGTCTCGGAGTTTTAACAGCACTAAAGATTTTGTTTAACTCTACCATCTGTATTTGGAATGAACTACATTTAAAAGCATTTGTTCAGAAACTAATAATGCAAAGAAGTATAAAAGCATAGTAATAGCTTTCAGCAAACTTAACTTTCTATGGGTATAAGTATGACCTAAATATAAATAGTTAAATATGAAAATAAGACAACATATGCCAAGTACACACACACACACACACACACACACACACCTTGAAAATTTAAACTGGACTAACATGAATATTAGTGTTCAGGTTATACCAGCTCTTTAGAGCAAAAACCCAATCAAGGTCAAAGATAAATTTAGAAGAAAATAAAGGTCACAGAACACCTGAGGGAAATTATCCCTCGGTTAGGACTGGGATACCATAGCACTATAGTGTTAATGTAGATATGGCCATGTGTGGAACTTGTAACTATGGGTACTAGGGCTCAGAAATTAATACTCCAAAATGAAAGTTTCAGAAGCAAAGTCTCTGACATTTTCTTGCCCTCCTGGCTCTTGCCCCTCATTCTCCCTTGAAGCAAGCTATAGAAACTAGAATTCCTCTTTCCCAAGGCAAGTCATGGAAACCAGAACCCCTTTTCCCCAAAGCCAACTATAAAGCCTAAAATTATTACTCTGACTTTCCCTCGCCTTTCTTTGTAACAGCTGGCCATAAAGAAATTAGGACTCCTTCTAGAGGGGTCCTGTCCCATACACAAGAGGGAGGAATATTATACAGAGAAGCCAAGAAGAATCTGAACAGACAGGCCTTACTGGGTTCCCCACTCTATTTTCATTAGTTCATACTCTTTGTCCAATCACATTTCTACAACAGCTGTCACTGCTTTATAGAACCTAAACATAAAAATTGATAGTTTCCCCTGTATCTTTAGAGTCTCTATTCTGAAGTCTCCTCTGTCCTGTAAAACTGTGATCAAATAAATTTGTTATGCTTTTCTCTTGCTAACCTGTCTTTTGTTATAGCCATAACCTTAATGATAGGGACAAAAGGAATTACCCTCTTTCTGCCCCTATACGAACATTCTGAATTATTCCTGAGTTTATATAATAAGTCATACAAGTTCACCTCACATAGTTCCCTATTTCTATTTTGTAATATAACAGTCACTGGGCAACTCACAGAACATGAGGAAGTAAAGAAGTAATTTTTAATAGAAATCACAAAGGAATTTTGTTTCAGGAAACAATATGTGGTTTTACCAAGTAAGCTAGAATTCTGTTTCAATACTATTATTCTTAGATATAACATTGGAATATTCTGCTATAAGAAGTAATCAAGACACTACTATTAGTCATTTTTAAATAATTTGAACAACATTTCTGCTAATATTATTCTTGTTAAAGACTAATGTGCTATATTCCTGGTGTCACCAGTATCTTGTTTATTACAAACTTCCCTTCCATCCAACACTAATTTTTTAAGCAATTATTTTCTAAACATAATGCCATATTTTAGCTTTCTTGGCAAATTGCCAGATAAAAACTTGTCTAAATTCATATTTTTCAAAGAACTAAAGGCCTAATATAGATTCAAAATTTTGTTTCAAATGGTCCCTTACTTAAATGATGCTAACAAATGACTGGTCTTTATCGTATGTGGATAACTTAAACACAAGTTTGCTAAGTTTAGGCACGTATTGATTCTTTGGTTTTGAATTTATTTTCTTTATATCACAAGTCATTTGTGATCTTGAAAACATCTGGCAGTAGCTTTTAATTTTCATAGCTTTTAAGAGCTAATCATGTCAATGAAGTGACATGAATTTTATATAATTATAGAATTCACTTATTCAAAATTATAGAATTTTATAATTCAAGAGTTTGTAGAGATCACATAATCTAATTTACTCATTTCTTCTATGAGATACTGTTGCCTGGAAAGCTTAAGAGATTTGCCCCAGGGTACACAGTACATACAATTTCCAGGCTAAAACCAATTTTTCTCTCTCAACTGCATCCTAATAATATACTTGTTTTTCAGAGTAATAATATTTATTTATTATTATTCAAATTGAAAAAAGCTGAAAGCTAAAGCATTTAAATAATAGTGGTTTAGTTCCTTAAAGAGGCCTGGAATTATATTTGAAATAGTGGAAAGCTCTTAGTAAAATTGTAATCAAATAAGTTTTTTAATTATTAGGAATAAAGTGAGTTTCATACTCATTAGATTATATGACACTGTAGAGGATTTAAAAGATTAAAATGCTGTCTAGACAACTTTGACTTTTACTATGTGGTAGGCAGGATAATGAATGCCCAACGATATTGACACGTTAATCCCCA
>NW_012101854.1:4144955-4148618 GCF_000951045.1 Mandrillus leucophaeus
TTATACAGAGAAGCCAAGAAGAATCTGAACAGACAGGCCTTACTGGGTTCCCCACTCTATTTTCATTAGTTCATACTCTTTGTCCAATCACATTTCTACAACAGCTGTCACTGCTTTATAGAACCTAAACATAAAAATTGATAGTTTCCCCTGTATCTTTAGAGTCTCTATTCTGAAGTCTCCTCTGTCCTGTAAAACTGTGATCAAATAAATTTGTTATGCTTTTCTCTTGCTAACCTGTCTTTTGTTATAGCCATAACCTTAATGATAGGGACAAAAGGAATTACCCTCTTTCTGCCCCTATACGAACATTCTGAATTATTCCTGAGTTTATATAATAAGTCATACAAGTTCACCTCACATAGTTCCCTATTTCTATTTTGTAATATAACAGTCACTGGGCAACTCACAGAACATGAGGAAGTAAAGAAGTAATTTTTAATAGAAATCACAAAGGAATTTTGTTTCAGGAAACAATATGTGGTTTTACCAAGTAAGCTAGAATTCTGTTTCAATACTATTATTCTTAGATATAACATTGGAATATTCTGCTATAAGAAGTAATCAAGACACTACTATTAGTCATTTTTAAATAATTTGAACAACATTTCTGCTAATATTATTCTTGTTAAAGACTAATGTGCTATATTCCTGGTGTCACCAGTATCTTGTTTATTACAAACTTCCCTTCCATCCAACACTAATTTTTTAAGCAATTATTTTCTAAACATAATGCCATATTTTAGCTTTCTTGGCAAATTGCCAGATAAAAACTTGTCTAAATTCATATTTTTCAAAGAACTAAAGGCCTAATATAGATTCAAAATTTTGTTTCAAATGGTCCCTTACTTAAATGATGCTAACAAATGACTGGTCTTTATCGTATGTGGATAACTTAAACACAAGTTTGCTAAGTTTAGGCACGTATTGATTCTTTGGTTTTGAATTTATTTTCTTTATATCACAAGTCATTTGTGATCTTGAAAACATCTGGCAGTAGCTTTTAATTTTCATAGCTTTTAAGAGCTAATCATGTCAATGAAGTGACATGAATTTTATATAATTATAGAATTCACTTATTCAAAATTATAGAATTTTATAATTCAAGAGTTTGTAGAGATCACATAATCTAATTTACTCATTTCTTCTATGAGATACTGTTGCCTGGAAAGCTTAAGAGATTTGCCCCAGGGTACACAGTACATACAATTTCCAGGCTAAAACCAATTTTTCTCTCTCAACTGCATCCTAATAATATACTTGTTTTTCAGAGTAATAATATTTATTTATTATTATTCAAATTGAAAAAAGCTGAAAGCTAAAGCATTTAAATAATAGTGGTTTAGTTCCTTAAAGAGGCCTGGAATTATATTTGAAATAGTGGAAAGCTCTTAGTAAAATTGTAATCAAATAAGTTTTTTAATTATTAGGAATAAAGTGAGTTTCATACTCATTAGATTATATGACACTGTAGAGGATTTAAAAGATTAAAATGCTGTCTAGACAACTTTGACTTTTACTATGTGGTAGGCAGGATAATGAATGCCCAACGATATTGACACGTTAATCCCCACGCCCTGTGTATGTGTTCCCTTACATAGCAAAAGAGAATTTGCAGATATGATTAAAATTAAGAAGCTTGGGATAGGGAGATTATTCTAGATTATCCAGGTGATGGGTCCACTCCTTAAATGTGAGAAGCTTTTCTGGCAGATAACTCGAGATATGGTGTGGCAAGGGAAGAACTTGACTTGGTGTTGTTGGTTTTGAAGATGGAAGAAGAGGCCACAAACCAAGGAATGTTGGTGCCTTCTAGAAGCCACTGAAGACAAGGTTAAGGATTCTCCCAGAGAGCCTCCAGAGAGAAATTCAGTTCTGTTGATACCTATATCTTAGTGCACTAAGACCTGTGTTGTTGAATTTCTGCCCTACCCAACTGTAAGAGAATACATTTCTGCTGTTCTAGCCATAAGTTGTGATGATTTTTTACAGTAGCAATAAAAAACTAATATATACCACAAATCCTCACTCTATCAACATTGCAGGTACACTGACTGATTACATTACATTTATTCCAGATTTAATTCTATTTATCAAATAAGAAATATTTTATTTGAAACCTAATTTCAGAATAATGCAGGAAGAAAAAGCAGGGTGGTTACTGTTGGGACAGCTGTAATTTACAAATCTGCTATATGAAACCAAGAAAAAAAATAAAAAATAATGTGTACAGTTTGAGGTCATAATAGAACTAATCAAGTAATCAAGAAGGCTTAGACAACATGAAGAAATGTAAACTTTCACCTTTTTACTCTATTTCAGGTTTTTATAGAAAGTTCCAGTAAGCGAGGACTAAAACAGTGAAAGCTTGGAGAAATAATTCTTGGCTTGCAGTGAGGACTGTGACATGCCCTTGACCACATTCTCGGTAGACAGTTAAAGTCAAGAGATGTGCACATGTCTTGCTCTGAACTCCTGATTCAGAGTGTGTTTTACAGGTGAGTAGGGTCACAGCAGCATTCTCAACCTTTAAGAGGTGACATTTTGAAATGTTTGAGTATAAGGGTCATTTTGTGTAAAGGGCTAATTTGTTCATTTGAAATTAAAATACTCATATTTTAATGAAAATTCATATTTCTTTCCATGAGGATGTGCAGAGTGAAGTTATGAAAGATGTGGATGTTCCAACATTTTCTAACTTGAAGTTTCTCTCTCTCTTCTTGTTTAACAAGAGGAATGAACACAACTATATTGACTCATGCCCTAAGTGGATAGCTGTGTGGCACTTTATGCCAAGCTATTGGCTTTCTTCAGTCTCTTTTGATCTATTTTTTCACCTCTCTTGTAACCTTTATGAACAGTTGAATGATGTGTGGAAATTGAGTTCATCCCCAAATCAATGCCATTGAGTATGGTATGTGATCTCTCAAATACTATATGAAAAGGGGAAAATCTCAGAGTTTCATTACTACTAGCTGTATATGTTCTATTTAGTAGTATTCAGATTGAATTCCATTTTTACTGCAGATGTGAATGCAGCTAAAAAGTTGTGATTTAACCTATCCTGCCAACTATTGCAGAAATGGGACAGATTGCACTGCTCTTTTTCTAATATCTACAATAATACTTTACACATTCAGTTCATTTTTCACCAAGAGATCTCAGAACTTTTTATAAAAATTTATTTCCATATCACACTCCCTGTCCAGTGACTTTAAAATTTGTAAACAACTGATGAAATTGAGGCATTATTTTAATATTAAGATTCCATAGTGAGTTGGTGGACTGGGCTAAAATATAAAATGTCTCAATACTTTCACCTAAAGTTAGTCATAAATTCAATCTTAAGTTATAGAGATACTTTGTCACAAAGAAATGTTGTTTTTAATTTTTTAAAAATTTTGTGGGTACATAGTAGATGTATATATTTATGAAATACATGAAATGTTTTGATACAGACATGCAATGTGAAATGAGCACATCATGGAGAATACACTATCAAATAGTAGGTCTTACTCATTTTTTCTATTTTCTTGGTAATCATTACATCCCCACCTCCCTCCCAACCCCCACTACCCTTCCCAGCTTCTGGTAACCATCCTTCTACTCTCTACGTCCATGAGTTCAACTGTTTTGATTTTTAGATACCACAAATAAGTGTCT
>NW_012101854.1:4148668-4153569 GCF_000951045.1 Mandrillus leucophaeus
ATTTATTTCCATATCACACTCCCTGTCCAGTGACTTTAAAATTTGTAAACAACTGATGAAATTGAGGCATTATTTTAATATTAAGATTCCATAGTGAGTTGGTGGACTGGGCTAAAATATAAAATGTCTCAATACTTTCACCTAAAGTTAGTCATAAATTCAATCTTAAGTTATAGAGATACTTTGTCACAAAGAAATGTGGTTTTTAATTTTTTAAAAATTTTGTGGGTACATAGTAGATGTATATATTTATGAAATACATGAAATGTTTTGATACAGACATGCAATGTGAAATGAGCACATCATGGAGAATACACTATCAAATAGTAGGTCTTACTCATTTTTTCTATTTTCTTGGTAATCATTACATCCCCACCTCCCTCCCAACCCCCACTACCCTTCCCAGCTTCTGGTAACCATCCTTCTACTCTCTACGTCCATGAGTTCAACTGTTTTGATTTTTAGATACCACAAATAAGTGTCTATTGAAATATTTTGCCAATTTTAAAAATTAGAGTATTAGATTTTTCCCCATTGAGTTGTTTGAGCTCCTTATATATTCTGGTTATTAAACCCTTGTCAAAAGGGTAGTTTGCAAGTATTTCCTCCCGTTCTGTGGGTTGTCTCTTCACTTTGTTGACTGTATCCTTTGCTGTGCAGAAACTTTTTATCTTGATGTGATCCCATTTGTCCATGTTTGCTTTGGTTGCCTGTGCTTATGAGGTATTGCTCAAGAAATCTTTGCCCAGACTAATGTCCTGGAGATTTTCCTCAATGTTTTCTTGTAGCAGTTTCATAGTTTGAGATCTTAGATTTAAGTCTTTAATCCATTTTTATTTGAATTTTCTATACGGCAAGATAGAGGAGTCTAGTTTCATTCTTTTGCATATGAATATGCAGTTTGTCCAGGATCATTTATTGAAGAGACTTTGTATTCTCCAGTGTATGTTCTTGTCATCTTTGTCAAAAATAAGTTCACTGTAGGTGTGTGGATTTGTTTCTGGGTTCTCTATTCTGTTTCATTTGTCTATGCGTCTGCTTTTATGCCTGTACCATGCTGCTTTGTTTATCATAGTTCTGTAGTGCAATTTGAAGTCAGTTAATGTGATTCCTCCAGTTGTGTTCTTTTTCTTAGGATAGCTATGGTTATATTGGGTCTTGCATGGTTCCATATGAATTTTAGAATTGGTTTTTCTATTTCTGTGAAGAATATAATTGGTATTCTCACAGGGAGAGAAATGAGTTTTAAATATTTGGTTGCTTATTTTTAAATTGTTTTTCTCTTCTATGTCTCTACATAGTAGAAAGATTGAATGGGCGCTAGAATAACGTTGACCTATCCAAGTCAATTGGGCAAGAGGAAAATGGCTGACATTCTAACATGGGTGAGATGTCAGCCATGAGATGGAGGTTGGCCAGGGTGCTAAGCAATTGGAAAGAGCCCTGTTTTGCATTTTTTAAATTAAAACTATCACTTTCCTTCCTCTCTCTCTCTCTAGCATTCTTCACATCTTTTATGATCTAAGGTCTAAAATTTGGATACAAGGTAACTCAACCACAGCGTGCACATTCAGTGGCCTTGGCTATGTTCCCTGTATTTAACTTTCTCCCTACAGAGAGATTGACCATTTAGATTTGCTCAATTATGCACACACAAATGCTCAGATATATTTCTGTTTTTGAACTGCTGTTGAATTGATTTGCAGTCACAGAATGAAACTGTAGTTGAAAGCTTTCATAGAGAAAGTTTGAATAAACATGAGCTATTGACTGGATTTCCCCCAAAACTTGTTTAACACCGAAGTTCACATTCACATATTTTGGTGTATTTTTGTCTGTTTCTTTTTCTTTTTTTTTGCTTTGGCTTACACTGAAGAGGGGCCCTATCAATATATGGAGCAAACGATATTGAGTAAGTAGAAAATCACTGTGGTTTTGTCTGCCTCTTCCAGTTTTGTTTTTATTTATTTGTTTTGTTTTGGTTATAAATACATGCCTCTCTTTACTGCATTGGTTCTGGTTTGGTTTGGAAACGTTGTCATGATGAACAGCCTATCTGAGTTTTAAATAGAAATCATTCAATTATCATATTCGAGAGTTTTTGTTTAATATTGGTCAAAAATAATTCTCGTGTTTTCCCCTATCCAAATTTGGTTTCTTAGAGAAATTACACATTACAGAAAGTTGGTTTAGCATGTATTTATCCCCTGCTTATGCATTTTCATGGAGTCATCTATTTTCTAGGTATTGAAAAATGAATAGAACTCTGTTTTTGTAATCACCTTTTGATGACTAAGAAGATAAATATGGCAAGGCAATGAAATAAGCAAAATATTCTCCAAATCTATTTCTTAAAATAAATTGGTAAGCCAGAATCCAGTGTTTCTTTTACTTGCACATATGGAAAATTTCTCTCTTAAAGAGTATGAAGAAGGTATGCTAAGAACAAAGAATATTTCATACTTATTAAACATAGTCAAATCCAAAATCCCTATATGTCACAGAATATTATGGAAGAGGTGCTAGGACATTTTTAAATGATTTAGTCACCAAACATATGGTGTTTTATTGGTCTCCTTACTGCACACAACACAAGTTAATATTTTATGGGGTTCTAGTAAACTAATGGGCAAACTTTCAAGGAATGGCGCAAGTGTGAGTACCCAAATACTTTCATTACCAAAATTGGAAAAGTTACTAAGAATGAAGGGTTTTACAACAACGGAGTCAAAGTAATCCAAATCTCCCATTAGAAACTGATTTAAAGTGAATTCCAATAAAAATGAGTAAATCAACTTACAATGCTTATGCTTATCATCCTGTGTTAAATTGTGAAACCACACCTTGGGAACTAGAACTACCATATTTATCAGAATCTCTTTCATGATTTATTGTGATGACTTCATCATAAATATGTTTTCACTTATGTCAGGTAAAATGCCACTGGACAAAGGTGTGTAGCACGATTGTTAGCTTTTCATTTCATGTCATAATATGCTTTTAGAAATGTGGCTTGAAATCCAGAATTCTTTTTCTCTCAAATGCCTTTTAAAATAGGAAATTAAATAAGTGAATCCACAGAAGAAACTTTTTAAGATGCTATTGGTAGTCGCTAAATATGCAAATAATGCTTATGGTTTGAGAAAGTAGGTATCATTCACATGATTCTAATCAAAATAAGTCTCAATGATATAGAAGTCTCAGGTAAAGAAAACTCTTTTAAATCTAAATTATCTATGCAATTATATTATTTCTTGATTTCACTTGAGAACCTTTTGTGACTGAAAATATTATTATTAAAATGGAAAATGGGAACACAGGGTAGTGGTATGATTGCTCTGTGGTCTTCATTGCGAGCTTCTACGAGTAGAAAACTAAGTTTGATATTTTACTTATGAAAGACTTCAAGCTAAGATTTGAAAAATAGTCTTTTACTTTTTTACTAAATATTCAATCCTATTAAAGAGACTTTGTATATATATTTATACATATGCTCAGAATTCCCTCCAAGCCTTACAAATGTTGTAATGAGATTTCTTTAATATTTCTGTGTTTGAATATCTGCCAGTGAATGTAAAAATGTACTTATGTTTTGAGTGACTTATTCCTACTGTAATACCAAAAATAAGTCTTGGCTTTGTCCACAACAAACACTGCAATATTTTTGTCTTTGTCACTCGCTGGGGAAGAGTTTGTACCTGGTTTGCTTTGGAAAACTTGTATTGAAGAGAAAAGTCTTGGATGCAGGTTTTCCCAATGTCTCATCATGTTCTTATTGTATTTATGAGTCTCTGAAAGTGGGTTGTGCTCCAGGATAAATGTTTTAGCATCCTGGAAGAAAGTTGGAGCATTCTCAGTGTCACCCTCCAATCCTGGAAATGTGATTTTTACAACTTTGTCATTCATAATAAAGCTTACAAGAAATCCTCTGGAGAACATTAAATATATATTACATGCCATGTCATCAGTGATCTATTTGTTTTCAATTTTGTTTTAACCTTTCAATTTGGCCAAAAAGTTTCCACATTTTGTCTGCCTTACACGTTCCTCTTGTGACTGAGAAATAGTCTTTAAGTTTGCATCTGTATTTGCTAACACATGCATGCTTATATCATGATTTCCATTCCACTAAAACTTTAAACATATTGAAGATACTTCTGTACTTTGTGGGGGAAATGCTTTAGCAGGAGTATAGACATGGACTCATTTTTCTCATATGAGAATTTCTCATGACCTACAAAGTACAGAGCAGTATAGGACAGACTGAGAGAGATGGCACTGCCAATAAGCTAATCACTTTCTACTCTTTCAAACTGATATTTCTTAAATATTTACTCACCACCAATTTAGTACAGTGGCTGAATTCTTTATGAACGATAAGTAGCAAAGGAAGACTAATGGTGAAACCTGCTCCCTTGACCCACACAATTTAACCATGGTCCAACATGTGCACATCCTATTCTTGAAAGTACTGGAAGTGGCTTTTCAAATATTTCTTCCAACAATTGCAATCATTGACAGTTTCTCTGTGAAATAGAATTTTCTCCATCTCAATATGTTCCCAATGTTACCTTAGCATCAAATTAACATTTTAAACCTCTTATAAATTGGCTCATAGACACAACTGGCCAAATTTTTGTCTCTTAATTACCCTATGGCAGTGTAACCAAGTTTGAAGACCACGTGCTTTAGAATCAGATAACTTGATGGAAAGACAAGTTCTACCACATAAGAGCTGATTAATCTTAGAAAATTTCTAAACTTTTGTGGCCTCATATTGACAATTGTGGAAAAATCCTCCACAAGTTTTTATGGAGACATGACTCATCTGACAATTAATGACAAAGAAGAAGAAGAGGTCTGGAACACCTTGGGCTTGCACAGAAAATAAAGTATTTCTA
>NW_012101854.1:4153619-4155998 GCF_000951045.1 Mandrillus leucophaeus
AGTGGGTTGTGCTCCAGGATAAATGTTTTAGCATCCTGGAAGAAAGTTGGAGCATTCTCAGTGTCACCCTCCAATCCTGGAAATGTGATTTTTACAACTTTGTCATTCATAATAAAGCTTACAAGAAATCCTCTGGAGAACATTAAATATATATTACATGCCATGTCATCAGTGATCTATTTGTTTTCAATTTCGTTTTAACCTTTCAATTTGGCCAAAAAGTTTCCACATTTTGTCTGCCTTACACGTTCCTCTTGTGACTGAGAAATAGTCTTTAAGTTTGCATCTGTATTTGCTAACACATGCATGCTTATATCATGATTTCCATTCCACTAAAACTTTAAACATACTGAAGATACTTCTGTACTTTGTGGGGGAAATGCTTTAGCAGAAGTATAGACATGGACTCATTTTTCTCATATGAGAATTTCTCATGACCTACAAAGTACAGAGCAGTATAGGACAGACTGAGAGAGATGGCACTGCCAATAAGCTAATCACTTTCTACTCTTTCAAACTGATATTTCTTAAATATTTACTCACCACCAATTTAGTACAGTGGCTGAATTCTTTATGAACGATAAGTAGCAAAGGAAGACTAATGGTGAAACCTGCTCCCTTGACCCACACAATTTAACCATGGTCCAACATGTGCACATCCTATTCTTGAAAGTACTGGAAGTGGCTTTTCAAATATTTCTTCCAACAATTGCAATCATTGACAGTTTCTCTGTGAAATAGAATTTTCTCCATCTCAATATGTTCCCAATGTTACCTTAGCATCAAATTAACATTTTAAACCTCTTATAAATTGGCTCATAGACACAACTGGCCAAATTTTTGTCTCTTAATTACCCTATGGCAGTGTAACCAAGTTTGAAGACCACGTGCTTTAGAATCAGATAACTTGATGGAAAGACAAGTTCTACCACATAAGAGCTGATTAATCTTAGAAAATTTCTAAACTTTTGTGGCCTCATATTGACAATTGTGGAAAAATCTTCCACAAGTTTTTATGGAGACATGACTCATCTGACAATTAATGACAAAGAAGAAGAAGAGGTCTGGAACACCTTGGGCTTGCACAGAAAATAAAGTATTTCTAGAGTAACAGAAATAACCGCAAGGTGAATAAACAAGAGTTAGCAGAAAAAAAAGTCAAGCATTAAAATGAATGTCTGATGATAAACCAAATCAAGGAATACTTAGTCTTGGTATAAATGTAATTTTAAAAATTTTACTTTCTCAAGTTAAGAAATGAAGAAGAGGGTTCCAAGATGACCGAATAGGAACAGCTCCAGGCTACAGCTCCCAGGCTACAGCTCCCACAGCTCCCTCACTATGTTGCTCCCTGTGAGCAACACAGAAGATGAGAGATTTCTGCATTTCCAACTGAGGAACGCAGCTCCTCACCAGAAATGGAACAAAGCTGGAGGGAGAATGACTCTGACGAGTTGAGAGAAGAAGGCTTCAGATGATCAAACTTCTCCAAGCTAAAGGAGGAAGTTCAAACCCATCGCAAAGAAGATAAAAACCTTGAAAAAAGATTAGACGAATGGCTAGATATAATAACCAATGTAGAGAAGTCCTGAAATGACCAGATAGAGCTGAAAACTATGGCACGAGAACTATGTGACAAAGCACAAGCTTCACTAACCGATTCAATCAACTAGAAGAAAGGGTATCAGTGATTGAAGATCAAATGAATAAAATGAAGCTAGAAGAGAAGTTTAGAGAACAAAGAATAAAAAGAAACGAACAAAGCTTCCAAGAAATATGGGACTATGTGAAAACACCAAATCTACGTCTGATTGGTGTACCTGAAAGTGATAGGGAGAATGAAACCAAGTTGGAAAACACTGCAAGATATTATCCAGGAGAACTTCCCCAATCTAGCAAGGCAGGCCAACATTCAAATTCAGGAAACACAGAGAAGGCCACAAAGATACTTCTCGAGAAGAGCAACTCCAAGACTCATAATTATCAGATTCACCAACTTTGAAATGAAGGAAAAAATGTTAAGGGAAGCCAGAGAGAAAGGTCAGGTTACCCATAAAGGGAACCCACCAGACTAACAGCAGATCTCTCGGCAGAAACTCTACAAGCCAGAAGAGAGTGGGGACCAATATTCAACGTTCTTAAAGAAAAGAATTTCAACCCAGAATTTCAAATTTAGCCAAACTAGGTTTCATAAGTGAAGGAGAAATAAAATCCTTTACAGGCAAGCAAATGCTGAGATATTTTGTCACCACCAGGCCTGCCCTACAGGAGCTCCTGAAGGAAGCACTAAACATGGAAAGGAACAACCGGTACCACTCACTGCAAAAACATGCCAAAATGTAAAGACCATCAATGCTAGGAAGAAACTGCAACAGCTAA
>NW_012101854.1:4159335-4159694 GCF_000951045.1 Mandrillus leucophaeus
TTTGACAAAATTCAACAGCCCTTCATGCTAAAAACGCTAAATAAATTCGGTATTGATGGAACATACCTCAAAATAATAAGAGCTATTTATAACAAACCCACATCCAATATCATACTGAAAGGGCAAAAACTGGAAGCATTCCCTCTGAAAACTGGCACAAGACAGGGATGCCCTCTCTCACCACTCTTATTCAACATAATGTTGGAAGTGCTAGCCAGGGCAATCAGGCAGGAGAAAGAAATAAAGGGTATTCGATTAGGAAAAGAGGAAGTCAAATTGTCCCTGTTTGCAGAAGATATGATTGTATATTTAGAAAACCCCATCATCTCAGCCCAAAATCTCCTTAAGCTGATAAGCAA
>NW_012101854.1:4159744-4160047 GCF_000951045.1 Mandrillus leucophaeus
CTATACTATACTACAAGGCTACAGTAACCAAAACAGCATGGCACTGGTATCAAAACAGAGACATAGACCAATGGAACAGAACAGAGTCCTCAGAAATAATACCACACATCCACAACCATCTGATCTTTGACAAACCTGACAAAAACAAGAAATGAGGAAAGGATTCCCTATTTAATAAATGGTGCTGGAAAAACTGGGTAGCTATATGTAGAAAGTTGAAACTGGATCCCTTCCTTACACCTTATATGAAAATGAATTCAAGATGGATTAGAGACTTAAATGTTAGACCTAAAACCATAAAAA
>NW_012101854.1:4160436-4170691 GCF_000951045.1 Mandrillus leucophaeus
TAGTTCAACCATTGTGGAAGACAGTGTGGTGATTCCTCAAGGATCTAGAACTAGAAATACCATTTGACCCAGCCATCCCATTACTGGGGATATACTCAAAGGAGTATAAATCATGCTGCTATAAAGACACATGCACATGTATGCTTATTGCGGCACTATTCACAATAGCAAAGACTTGGGACCAACCCAAATGTCCATCAATGACAGACTGGATTAAGAAAATGTGGCACATATACACTATGGAATATTATGCAGCCATAAAAAAGGATGAGTTCATGTTCTTTGTAGCAACATGGATGCAACTGGAAACCGTCATTCTCAGCAAACTATCACAAGAACAGAAAACCAAACACCGCATGTTCTCACTCATAGGTGGGAATTGAACAATGAGAACACTTGGACACAGGAAGGGGAACATCACACATTGGGGCCTGTCATGTGGTGGGGGAGTGGGGAGGGATAGCATTAGGAGATATACCTAATGTAAATGATGAGTTAATGGGTGCAGCACACCAACATGGCACATGTATACATATGTAACAAACCTGCACGTTGTGCACATGTACCCGAGAACTTAAAGTAATTAAAAAAAAAGAAATGAGGAAGAGTATAGTAAATATTGGAGAAAGGAGGAGAGTATAGCATAATAGAATAAGCAAAAGGAGCTTTTGATTCACCAAGGTCATGGGGAAAGAAGGTCATGAATAAAATAAAACCTGGATTAAAGGTGATCAAATATTAGGCAAGTAAATTTAGTGAAAACAGCAATAACATTTACTCCAATGCTGTCATTTTCCCTGAAGAGCTACACAAATTGTTCCAAAGACCATGTTTAAATAAGTCATGGTCATGATAATCGATATTTTCATTAATTTTGTCAAAATAGACCTTGTTATCTTTTTCCCAAGATCCCCAAGTGTTTCTGTTTTTCTACCTTAGTGAAAACAATTCATATTTAGACCCATGGAACCCAAGATGCAATTGAATATCAGCCAGGAGCTCAAGAGAGGCTCCTGGGACTCGTGGGCATGCAGCTCATTGTGAATTGACCATGGTATAAGACAATGCCCAAATGCTGCGTCACTGGAAATGATCATTCTTGCAGGCAGTTTTGGACCACTGATAAATAAAATCATGGATTATTTGATGAAGAGGGAATGTTGGGAAAAGATTTCTAAAGCTGATCATTTTTAGACAATGGGCGAGGAACAGGTCATAAATGAAATGAAAGGAGAAGTTAGAAAATTGTATTGCAACATTTCAAGAAAACATTCAACTTAACGAACGGCATTAAATACAATTAAACAGTAATACTGTAAGAGTTTTAAATATTAAAGTACTGGTTATCCTTAATGCCACCATAGTGAGTTAAACCACTATTAGTATTTTGGTTATAGGTACATTTTTCCTTCAAGAAACAAGTCCTGGGGATCCTTCAGTGGACTAAACTTACATGACCAAGTATAATTCTAGGACAATAGCCAAACAAGGAAATCTCAGCAAGTGCTTTGGAGGAACTTGAAAAGTATCAGAAATAGAGCCTCCATGGATTGTTCCTTGGAAGCCTGAGAAGGTCTCCATGAAGCCGAGACACAAATATGAGGAAGCCGGCCATACACAGGGTTGAGTCCAGGCAGCAAGATAGCAGTTAGTGCAGAAGCTTTAAGGTTTGTTAAAAACTAGCAATTAAAAAAATCTTGTGTGGCAGGAGTTTGTATAGATACACATTTATCTAATCCATTATTGATAAGATAGACAATTCTGAGTATCAATATTATCACATGGAATGTGGAAAACTGTGGGGCCTAGAACAAGTAAATTAAATACACAGAGGCTGGGTACAGTGGCTCACACCTGTAACTCCAACACTTTGGGAGGCTGAGGCAGGAGGATTGCTTGAGCCCAGGAGGTTGAAGCTTCAGTGAACCGTATTCATACTACTGCACTCCAGCCTGGGTGACAGAACAAGACCCTGTCTCAAAACAAGACCAAAAAACACATTTAGAGATATAAAATGCATCTTCATGTGATGATTCAATCAAGTAGTGTATGTAAAATGCAGTGATTGGCACTTAGCTTTCAATAAATCTAAGCTATTGCAGCCCCCAAAATTCCTCTTTAGATACAAACCCCACAAACCACTTTTCAGGTTAAGATAGCATTGTAATACGTTAGTAATTTTGCTCTTAATTTCTGCATTTCCTTACTGTTGATCAAAGGACAAATGTGCCTGCATATGCACATGTATTTAGGTATACATTAACAGTTTGAAGTTTTAACCTGCACCCTTGATTCTTGAGCCTACTTACTCTATTCTATTTTCTTTCCTGTAGTATTTGTAACTTTCCAACATGCACTATACATTTACTGTGTTCCTGTGTCTGTCATTTTCTTTGTCATAGTTATGGTCTAGCTAGATTGTAAGCTTCATAAGGGATGAGATGCATGTTTCATTCACTGATGCATCCCAAGTACCTAGAACAGGACCTGACATTTAGTTATGTACAGTGTGTATTTGTTGAATGTAAAATAAACAATAGGTGATGAAACTTAAAAAAAACCCTCAAAATTATAAAGCAAGCAAACAGTTAGAAAATGGACAAAAAACATGAACAGATATTTCTCTGCAGAGAATATACGAATGGCAAATAAGCACGTGAAAAAATCTTCAACAAAATGAAATTCCCAATGAGGACAACACACCTATCGCAATAACCAAAATTAAAATATAGGATAACACTATTCAATTCTTACTGGAAAGAATGCGGAGGAACTGGATCATTCATTCACTAGTGATGGAAATTTAAAATGTTAATGCAACTCTAGAAAGCATCTTGGCAGTATCTAAAATACTAAACATGAAGCTACAATATGACCCAACAATTGCACAACTGGACAAAAACTTATATTCACACAAATACCTATACACAAATGTTTATAGAAGCTTACTTCATAATAGCCAAATACAGTAATAACCCAGATCTTCTTCAGCAAACAGAGAACCACTAAACAAACCGTGGAATGTCACATCATAGAATACTACTCACAATAAAGCTGCATGCACTGTTGATACACGCAAGAATTTGGATAAATCTACAGAGAATTATGTTAAATTCTGTAAAAAAGCCAATTCCAAAAAGTTACTTACAGTGTGGTTGCATTTATATGGCAATATTGAAATGACTGAATTATAGCAATAAAAACAGATTAATGGGAGTCATGGGTTAAGGAAGGATTGGAAGTAGGTGTAGCTATAAAAGTGCAAAAGAGGAGTTCTTGTGATGATAGCAATACTCTGTGTTGTAATTGTATCAATATTAATATCCTGGTTATAATATTGTACTATAGTTGTACAAGATATTACCATTGGTGGAAACTGGGCAAATGGAGCAGGTGA
The DNA here is from genome assembly GCF_000951045.1 of Mandrillus leucophaeus. NCBI lineage: Eukaryota > Metazoa > Chordata > Mammalia > Primates > Cercopithecidae > Mandrillus > Mandrillus leucophaeus. The sequence continues at coordinate 4,163,834 of NW_012101854.1, forward strand.
TTTCTCTGTATTATTTCTTAAAATTGTATGTGAATCTACAATGATCTCAAAATGAAGTTTAATTTAAGAAATGGACATGGAAAAAACTGACATGGAATGCATAATATTTTTAAAAGGTAATATTTACACAGTACCTTCCACGATACAGACAATATTCTAAGTGCATTATACAAATTAACTCATTTAGTTCTAAAAACAATCCTATGAGGCAGACATCTCTTATTCTCTCTCAATTAAATGATAAACTGAGTATTAAGTAATTTGCCACAGGTCACAGAGCACTATATGATGAAACAAGTTTTGTTCTGTTTAATTTCAAAGTTCAAAAAGAAAAGAGAATATAGCATGAACTCCTCATCTGGTTTTAATAATTATCACTTCATGAATGGTCTTGTTTCATTCAAATCCCTGTACTCTCCCCATCTTCTGGTTTATTTTGAAGCAAATTCCCCATATTAAATATTTTAACTATAAGTATTTTAGAATCCAACTCTATGAGATAAGGAGTCTTTTTAAAAACATAACCTCAAAGCCTTGACCACACCTAAAAAAATAAACAATAATTCCTTAATATTATCTAATATCCTGAACAGATGTTTTAACCCAGGCCATATGATTCCAGAATGTTTCAACCAATAGGTTTTCTCTGACGAAAGTACAGATCTAATACCTTATAGTCATCTAGAGCTAGGAAGAAAAATGAATGTTGGGTTTTAGAAAACAATACTGTGGCAAAGGATAGCCTTATACAAATACAAGGTTAACATATAATTTTATTGATAAGCTGGGGCATAGTGCTGATTTTAAATCCATTTCTGCTCTGATCTTTGTTTTCCTATGTGTTGCATTGACGATTATTTTTTCCTAGTTAGCTTCAGATAGTTTTATTTAATAATTATTACCCTTTCCAGGTGATCTCTTTGAGGTCTCTTTGTTGTCTGTCTTTTGAGGTTTCAAGCTGCCCCCTAGTTACTGGTCTTGAAGCACATCACTCCAATATTTCATTTTTCTCTCAGATTTAGATCACTGTTAGGCCTCCTTATCTTATATGCTTAATAAATTAGTTAAGTGTCTGGTGTGCTTGTGCAGGGTAAGAGACTGACATTTTGAAAATTCATATCTTTTAAATTTTTGGTTTGTACTCACATTTATACATTCAGAAATAGCACCATATTCTGAAATACCAACAATAAAAATACAGAGAAACCCCACATAGGCATGGTGTTTTAAGACATGATCTGTTATTAAGAAAGTCAGAAAAAAAAATTTAAGGCATATTTCACAGCTACAGAAATTGAGGCTCAGAGTGTCAAGGAGAATGATTAGTTTCCTAGGTGACAGAATCCAACAGTGTTGTGTTTTAAAATATATTCTTAAAAATATTAAACTGAAAAATGGTAATGGTGATTGGAAACATTAAAATACAATTCAAAGAAGAATAAAAACTGATACTTAAGATTTAGATATGATTTATTAGAGCTATACTAAAAAGTCCACAAACTTCCTAGAGTCTAATAATATGAAATATCTACTTCTATTAAAGCCAACCATTGAACTGCACTTAGAGTGTACTTTCTAGTTAGTCTTTCTATAAAAAAGCTTTATTTATCAACAAATCATTGTCCAAAGGTGTGATTTGTATAACACATATATACTTGAAAATCACTTCATATTTCTTGCAACCTATAAATTTAGATTAAAGGACAATGCTATTTGTATTTAAGTAGTGAAGAAAGTAGTTAATTATTGGAGTATGTTCCAGACAGACAAATAAATACCATCTTTTGTTCGAGAATTACAACTGAGATTTCTCTTTCTAGAGAGTTCATGAGACATAATCCATTGCTAATTGCTTTGATTATGACTTACCTAACCTCTAATACTCCATGACCTTTTCCAAGTCCATTTTCAATTTAATGAGCCAAACTAGTAAAGTTTACACTGTCTTTTTGATAAGGGTTTCTAGGATGTCGTTTTGAATTAAATACTTTTTTGTTCAAACTCTGCTCCCTCATACTAAATGAGGTTGAAGAGCTGATGCCTTTTCCTTAAACTTTGCCATCTATTTACATAATTATGCCTTGAAATATATTTATGTCTCTGAGGATTTAAAACTTTCAAATACTAAGGTTTTTTTGGTTCTTTCTTTATTAATTTTATATTGCATTTCACTGCTAACATTATAAAGATCCAGTGCTTAACAATTACTAGTTCAAATAACAACCAGAACTGACAGGTATAAAATCTACCCTCATACTTGAAAGAATTACAAAAACAGAATAAAGTATATGACACAATGAAGCCCAAGACATTGGCATTAGGCAATTAAGAGCATTGATTCCTGAAACCTGAGAAACAAAGAAGGTGAATCCTAGGATTGCCTCACCTTGCTGCCTAGGGAAAGTTTCCAGATTGTGGTACAAGAAGAGGAGAATCTTGTGGTTTCCTTGAGTCAAGGAGACAACTGGAAATCCAAGGAAGACAAAACAGTGAGGTCACAGACCAGAGTCCCAGAGTAAAGAGCTGCACAGAGAAAGAACTCTGCAGATCTGCAGGGTTTTTTTTTTTTTTTTTTTTTTGAGGATTCAGTTGACAGCTCATCAACACAATTAGGTGAGGAAATTATCATAGCATGGAAAATGAACCACTGCAAAGAGAACACTGCTCAGAGATCACACAGGGACAAGAATAGTGTGTGTTCCCAACAATCAGTAAGGAAAACCTCATAATTCAAGAGGTATTGTTAAGAATATTAAGAATGGTCTTGCCTTCATAATATGGAAGCTGGAGATTAACCCCATGTTAAACACAGTTCTAGTCCCACATAACAAAGCTTCAATGAAAGATCTGAAAGGATCACACTGATTCCAAGTAGCTCAACCACATCCCAAAACAAGGCTTGATAATATTTTTATGAATACAAGCAAGATAATATTCACAATGTCTGATATCTAATCAAAGATAACAAGAAATGCAAAGAAGCAGAAAAATACTAACAATATGAAGGAGAATAATCAATCAATAAAATGTGGGGCAGCTACAAGTGGCCAGCAATATATGTATCGGAATCTTAAAGGAAATGAGGCAAGACATTTGCAGGAATAATCCTTAAAAAATTTCCAAATTAGAAGAAAAATATAAAATCAAGACCCAAGAAGCTCAACACAGCCCGTGCACAAAATCATAGGGAGAAAGCTACACCAAGACACATCATTAAACAATTTCTTAAAATCTGTGATGAAAAGAAAATATTAAACCTTAAAAGCAGATGGAGGAAAAAATGTTATTTATAGAGGAAAAAAAAGATAAGGATGACAGCTGATTTCTTGTCAGAAATAATGCAAGCTAGAAAAAAGTGGAGAAACATCTTCAAAGTGTTGAATTAAAACAAAACAAAACAAAAGTCAACATAGAAATCTTTACAAGCAAAATTATCTTTCAAAAATAAAAATACATTTTCAGACACACAAATGCAAAAATAATTTTTCACCAGCAAATCCATGCTGCTACACATGTTCAAGAAAATTTTCAAACAGAAGGAAACTGACATAAGATAGAAACCTGGATCTGCACACAAATTTACTGAATTTCAGTAAATGTTGCCCTGCCTTCTCAGTCTTCTTATCCAAGTTGGGGTTACCTATTAAATTTACTAAACTGTATTGGCTGTTTCAAAAATGTGTCATAGTGTATCAAAGACCAGAATTCTCTTTGTAAATTAATCATTACTACATCCATTATGCCAAACAAAAATCCTAGTCCCTAACAGAAATCTAAAGCTTTCAGGTTGTTCATCATCTTTCTTATATTTATTTGTTAATCTCTTAACCAGTTGCAACCTGAAACATTGTGGAGTTCTTTTAACTTTTTATCTGCCATGAACCAACTCCCTATGTCATTAATCATATTCCTGAATAATCTCTTTGCCTCTTGCTATGACTAAATTTGTCTCTTTTCCAAGGATACTTACTCCCTTATAGTACTCAGGTAGTGGAGGCTGCTTTTTCTTTCTTACTCAGATATCCCTGGGCTGGTGATAAGTTCGATGCTCACTTTGCTCATATCACATTATAGAAGCTTCTAATATTAAATTATATGGCTTGCTCCACTTAATGGTAACTTTCACATATCAATTTTCAAGATGTCAATCATCATGATTGGTGGTTTCAGTGCCTGCTTCATTCTTTTTATCTCTAACTTCACTGTTCCCACAGTCCACAGTGGATGATCCATCAAACCACTTGGCCTCTTATTACTTCCAAAAAGTGAAAAGTAAAAATACAGTGAACTCGGTAAGCTCTGAGAGACCATATGCAAATTAACGATGCCATAATGAAAGAGCTGGCTAAGAATATAAGACAACTAATGACCAACGTGAAACTCAGTAAATGATTAAGTAGCCAGACTCCAAACTTAAGCAGTCTTCTGGTTTGAGATAATACAGTGGCCAGCTAATGTTATGTACTTCTTCCTCAAATGCTGTGGGAGCATAGAGGTGTATTGTTTAGATCTTCTTTCAGCAGAATCTGCTGTGAGGAGAATACTTTGGCTGTAGCTGCCAGATGCCACATCTGCATCTTTGAAATTGACTACAGGATTCATGCTAAGGCCATGTTCTCACAGGTCATTTTTATAGGCCAATGACTGAGCATGGAGTGTGGTACTAGAGCCAGGCACTTCATCCCTTTAATGAGAAATCTTTGTTGTAGGATCTCCATCAGCCTGGATGAGACTTTCTCAGAGCTGTGCTGCAGTTTGAGAGTCTTTCTTCCCAATTGCCTTTCTTACTTCTCTCTAATCCTTCACAGGTTAATAAATCTCTTGTAACTTTAATCTTGTCTTTATGTCTGCTTCTTACAGGACCTGAACAGACATAAATGCCTTTAAAAATCTAGTAACACATAGCAAAGTGTGCAAATTTTTATGAGAAAGAAATTGAGGGGGATCAACTGTCCAATTAGCGATTAAAGCACAACAATACAACAAAACGTATAGAAGACAGAGAAAAGATAGAAGTAGCCACGGCCAAGAGTAAGAATGGACCGAACCATAGGAAGGAAGAATTTGGTCCATCCTCGGGATTCTCAGAGAGAGCAAGAGAGAGAGATAAGATGAAAAACAGAGATAAACACGTTCTTATGTAAAACCGTTGGCCCTCACCCTTACCCCATATTCAAAACATTAGCATTACCTTTTAATTAAATATTTATTCTTGTAACAGCACTCCTCAATATTTGTTGTTACAGTAAATATTATGTTGAGCTGTATTAAATTGCTATTTTTATAGATAAAGAAGTGAAATATTGTCCATTTCTTTTGGTTCAACAAGATAGTTAGAATAGTGGAAATAATGTATTAAGGGGTCAACTTTTATAAATAGCAGTTAGCCATAATAAGAATAATATATATGATTATAAGAATAATATTTGTATGATTATCTAATAGCATAACTTTAATTAACCTTGATGATTTTAAAGTAAAAGTACAAGTGTCAAAATTTTAGAGTTGGCAGTCAAGGATGCCAGAAGATGGATAAGGTCAATTTTTTCTATTTTTCAATGTGCAACTTATGAAAGAGAAAATGGGGCTGAGCGCAGTGGCTCACACCTGTAATCACAACAGTTTCGGAGGTCGAGACGGGAGGATTGCTTGAACCTAGGAGTTCAGGACCAGCCTGAAAAACCTGGTAAAACCCCATCTCTACAAAAAATAGAAACATTAACCTGGTGGAGTGGCTCACCCCTTAGTCCCAGCTGTTTGGGAGGCTGAAGAGGAAGGATCCTGGGAGGTTGAGGCTGCAATGAGCAGAGTCACCTGGGTGACAGAGTGAGACCCTGTCTCAAATAAATAAATACATACATACACACATACATAAGTAAAGAGGAAATAAAAGTGAGACTGTATTATTTACAGATGCAAAGGTAATGATAATGGGACTAAGAAATGATGACATGACTATATTGCCATAGGGCAATAGAGACAGGGTGAACAAGCAAATTCTCATCTATATAGTAGGAAATCAAAATACCAAAAATTGATAATCTAGAGAAAGAAATGTTAGACTATGACTTTAATTGTTTTTTCTCCAAAAGGAGTAACAATAGGAGAAAAGAGATTGGAGGTTAGCACTTATTGACTTTGTAGTATAAGACTAAGAAATGACCACCCATGCTGAAATCGTGCAAGGCAATTTTCATAATTGTTGGTAAAAATTAGATAATTCCATAATCTTTCAAAGGTTTTTCAGAAGATTAAAAAACGATTTTGGTCACTTACAAACATTCAGAAAAATGAAAACAACCATGAAACTAATATTTATTTAGTATACTGTAATTTAAAATATTAGAAACATGGAAAATTAAAGTGTTTTATTTCTTTGTAAAAATGTTACCAGTAGTAGTTTGCAGAATGCCCACCTTCTCTTCATATAATCTACAGAGCAAGTACCTTTTTCATGCCTTGGCAAATTGTCATACTCCTTTCTACATTTGTATCAATTTCCAACATTTTATCCTATGTGTTTTCAATGCCATAAAATATCTTTGAGAATTTTTCAGTTTGTTAGTTTTTGCTCATGTCACTTTGGACATCCACAACCTCTCGACAAAATCATTTATCTCATTTATGCCAATACATTTGCATTTACTAAATTTCTCTGACTACATACCTAGCAACGTTCAAACAGCAGCACTGCTAATGTAGTCAGCTATTTCTTCTGTAACTCTATTTGCATTCAATTTGAATTTCACTATCAGTTATATCACTTTGTCTTTCTTTGCTGCATATTCATTTCTTTTTCCTTCCTTCCCTCCCTTCCTTCCTTCCTTCCCTCCCTTCCCTTCCTCCCTCCCTCCCTCC
>NW_012101854.1:4171016-4243629 GCF_000951045.1 Mandrillus leucophaeus
CTTCCTTCCTTCCTTCCTTCCTTCCTTCCTTCCTTTCTTTTCTTTCTTTCTTTCTTTGAGGCAGGGTCCTCTTGACCAATTTGCTCTGTCATTTATCCATTTATGTAAAATGTCATGTGAGTTTTATCACTGGGAGACAAGGAGGCAGCAAAACTAAAGACAGGCTGTAGTGTATGTATTTGAAGTGAATAACAGATGAGCAGTGATCAATCACAGACAGACTTTGAAAGAAGTGACATGATTAGTCACTGATCATAATGTGCATCTGTTACTCATGTAGCAATTTGGGGACTAAAGGTTCAACAGCCAATTTTGTATTTCATGCAATTAATTAAAATATTGTGGTAACTGAAATTTGAACCATGTTGTTGAGGGAATGGCTTTATTCAACTAAATTTCTGGAATGGAATTCGTGTATTCTGGTAATGTGCAAACTGAAGAGTGCCTTTTAATCAAAGGTTTATTAATTGCCTTTTTCTTTATTGTATGTGTATTTGTTTACTTTTATTTCTTCATTCTTTTTAAGTGCCACTGGGCAAAAACTATACCTGTTTTATAAAACTATACCCTAGCACATCTGCATAAACATAGAATCCCAAATAACTGTTGAACCAATAAATGAATAGAAAAACCAAATTCTGTGTTTTTAGGAGAGTTACCAGTTGGCCTCTATCTTCTTGGAGGCAATGCAATTCAGTTGCCAAGTGTGACTTCTAAAGTTAAATTACCGCAATGAAAATGAAATTCTGGATGAAAATCCCAGCTCTGCTATTTATTATCTATGTAACCCTGGACAAGTCATCTAAATATGCTGTGCCCCAGTTTTCTCATCCATAAAAAGGTAATAATGGTAGTGCCTATTGTAGAGGATGCTGTAATTATTCAATGAGTTAATGTACATAAAACAATTTGACAATGCCAAAATAGTAACCACTGTACACATTGTAGTCATTATATAGAAGACGACTGGTTTTTTGGAGAAATAGTATAAAATATTGCTACCCATAGGTAGAGTCATTAATTATTTCCATGTGCAAAATGTCTACAGAGAAATGATTAAAATACTAAGGAAAATCAAGCTGATGTTTCTGAGATTTTGTGTATGTGGTGTGTTTGTGTGTGTGTGTGTATGCGTGCGTGTGCACACACACACATGTGCAAAGAAAACTGGAGATATTTGCATAACTTGATTGCATTATAAATGCCTTCCTGGAAATGAAAATCTGACATTGAATTTAGCTAACATTCTTCCATTCTTTTAAAAAACGTTTTCATGAGGAAGGTGTAAACTATTTCTTTGTTTGGTAATAGAAACTTATTCCAGAGTTTCCTGTTATAAAATAACCGAAATGGAAAGTAGCAATAAACATGTTTTCTTTTTTCTTTTTTTCTAAAGAGATAGAAACAAATGTCAGGCTTCAGTTTTAATTAAGCAATTAACTAAAATGTTATATAAAAAAGACAAGAAAAAAGTTCAATTGTATAATTTAATTTTAATTGAACAAAGTAAGTTAATGAAGGCTAGTTGCTGTTTCATGAGTCTTTTCATAGATAGAGAATGGATTTTGACAGCAGAGACAGGGGAAACATTGAGTCTAATTCTATTTAATAAGCAGTGTCCAACCTTTCTCAACAGAAAAGCAATACTAAATAATACCAAAAGTACAATGGATTTTGGCCCCAAATAATGAAAGTGACTTCTACAAATAAGTATTTTCCGACAGTGGATTCTGCATGCATCCAGAAAAGTATGTTCAAATTTTTCAAAAAGTAATTACATTACTTCTAGTTACTGTAGGATGAGAATAGCAGCATGGATCTCACTGACACATGCACAGATAAGATATACATTCTTTTAAAAAAATTAAACAGATTTCAACATTGAGCTATACTTTGCCCATAATCAGCTATCTGTTTACTGTTTATATTTTTAGATGGAGCTTTTATTGAAATATAACTTACAGATTATAAGTATGTAGATTACTAAATATTCATAAAGTTAACATATGTTAAGTTATTAGTGCCAAGACCAAGAAAAAGAACATTGCCCAGCCCAGGCACTATTGCTCCTTTCAAAAAAGCAATCAAGATGCTGATTTACATTTACTTGTAGATTATGCTTACTTGTATTTGAGGTTTATTTAAATAGAATTATTATAGTATGTATTCTTTTACTCTGCCAGTTTTTGCCCAAAATTTTGTTTATGAGATTCTTCTACTATGTCATACGCATTCTAAATGATTCTTTACTACATTTTATTGTATTTATGTACCACAATAAGTGTGTTTATTTTAATATTGATGAACATTTGGTTACTTTCTGGTTTGAAAGCTATTAGGATTGGTGCTGCTATGAACATACTTGTGCAAATCATTTGTGAATGAAGAATGGGTTTCTGTTGGATACATACTTGGGAGTAGAACCACTGGCTATGCTTACATCCAGTTTTCTTTGAAACTTCCAGAGTTTTCAAATGCAATAATAACACCTTACATTTCTACTAGCAATGAGCATAAGTTCAGTTTTGCCATATTCTAGTTGACACTTGAAGGAATCTCTCATTCTAACCATTCTGCTGGGTGTGTAAAAGTATTGCACTACAGTTTTAATACACATTTTCCTGATGACTAATGAAATTGAGCAGTTTTTCATGTTTACAGGCCTTACGGATATTCTCTTTTGAGAAGTGCCTGTTCTAAGTCTTTTAATCATTTTTATGAGCTTATCTTCCTTTTTTATTGATTTGCAGAAGTGCTTCATATATTTTGGACGTTTGTCCTTTGACAGATACATGAGTGTATTCCAATTATTTTCTCTTACTTCTTGGCTTGACTTTCAACTGTCTTGATGGCATTTTCTAATGAATGAAAATTCTTAATTTTAACATAATACAGTTTATAAAATTTTATTTTATTTTAGAGTCAGTAGTTTTGTGTATCTTGAAAAAAAAATTTGTATACCTAAAGTTGCATAGATGCATTCCTTCATTTCTTTCTGGAAGTTTTATTGCTTGAATTTTTGTATTGAGGTCAATATACCTGGAATTGAGTCTTTTAATATGGTGTGAGAGAGAAGAGGTAAACATTTATTTTTTACCCACATGGAAAGCACACAGTGACCTTAGAAAATTCTAGAAAATTATCTGATGCCAAAGGATAGAGCCTCATCTTGAGGGAAAATTCCTAAGAACCAAATCCAAATACAGTAGGGTAGGGAAGGAACCTTGGGAGTAAGGTAGAAAAAAGTTTTAGATAACTGAGGGGAGCTAATAGTGGTCCAGAGGAGATCAATTCTAGAAAGTATCTTAAAAGAAGAATACAAAGTATAAAGAAGAAAGCACTATATGGTGGCGCAAATACTAGGAAGCACAACATTGAAATCAGAAAGCCTTTTTGACCCAGACATAGCTCTCAGAGATGGGACTACAGAGAGGCTATTGATTTTTTACTGTAGTCAGAACATTTAACATGAGACCTCTTAACAAATTTTTAAGTGTACAAAGCAACATTGCTGACTTTAGGTATGATGTTGTACAACAGATGTCTAAAAATTATTTATTTTATATAACTGAAACGCTAAACTTATATCCAACTGCCTACTTACATCTTTGCTTGGATGTCGAATAGACATTTCAAATTGGAGTGGTTCAGAGTATGTCGTTCTAAAATATACCACATATTGATTATTTCAAGCTGAGGGCACTAGAGAAACAGCAGATGCAGGAAAGGCTCTCTGATCTTCCCCTTTCTACTTACAACAAGGTCATAAAATTTCCCGTGAGAAAGGTGCTCTCTCTGTACCAGGAAGAGAAGAACATTCTTACCACTAGACACTGGGAGTTGATGCCAAAATAGATTTGAAGAATAGACCCACTAAAATAACCCTTCTTGTTTCATTTTCCCCATATATTTCTTAATCACTGCCCCACAATTTATTGCCCTCAGCTCAAATCCCTTTGTCTTCTCACATCATTAAAATTTATCATTTTTTACTTAAAAAGGCATATGAGCTTTTGACCCTAATGACTTCTTTGGGTCTTCATTTTTCTTTTGAAGATTCCCCTCTGCAAGTAAAAACATTAAATAGCCTCGCATATTTTTCTCTTGTTACTCTGTCTTATGTCAGTTTAATTCTTAAGTTCAGTCACAAAAACTAAGAGGTAGAAAAAGTTTTTCCTCTCTCAAAGTTCATCATATTCAAAACTGAACACCTGCTCTACTGAATCCTGCCCTACCTTTAGTCTTCCCTGTCGCCACTAACTGGAAATGCCGTCTTCCACTTATTCAGGCCAAAAGCACTGAAGTCTTCCATCACTTCCTCTTTTCACTCATACGTGACAACCAATTTGTGGAGAAATTTAATGGCACTATCCTCATAACAAATCTAGAGTATGTCAACGTTTTATCAAGTACACTGCTACCCAGCTGAGGTTGTTACATCACACACACTGCTACCCAGCTGAGGTCGTTTCACCACATACAGTCTACCCAGCTGGGGTCATTACACCACCACATGCATCGTTGTTCCAGCTGAGGTCATAATGCCACATATACGGCTTCCCAGCTGAGGTTGTTACAGCACATGCACTGCTATTCCAACTGAGCCACCACCATCTCCAGCCTGGAATACTGCAATGACCCCTAGGTGTTCTCACTGCCTTTACCTTTACTACCCACAGTATAATCTAACTCAGCAGCCAAAAGAATCCTCCTCTTAAAACATGACTCAGATCATGTCACTCCTTTTGTTAAGACCTGATCATGGATTCTCATTTCACTTAGAGCAAAAAACCAAAGCTCTGGCCTGTCTGATTTCATCTCCTACTCCTCTCCTTGTCACTCCACTCCTGGAAAAATGTGGTTGTAAAATGAAGAAGGTAGTGTTAAAGTACAATATTAAAATTACACAGTACCTGATATTCGTATTTTAAAACTCATTTTCTTTCTTCAACCCATTAGTTAGCATTTATGTTAGGATGGCTTTGAATAGGCACACGTTTATATAATAGTTTGCCTTTTCTTTCTCCCATTATGCTAATTTTATCATAATACATTGAGTAATTTGGGGGTCAATTTCAGCCACTTAAGAGTTAGAAAGAAACTCAAAGTTGAAGACTGTAAGGTATATAAAGTCTAAATACTTTAAATTTCTTATCATAGCCTATTTTTGATATCAGAAGGATGACGTCTTGATCTAATAGGAAGGATGAGATAACGAGAGGGCCTAGACTAGTTTGTTTTACCTTTATCCCGCTTTCTAATGTTCTAAAATTGCAAAGATAATCCTAATATTTTCTCTTCCTTCCTGTAGCAAATTGGGATAGGAGTTCAGGGCTTTGGAAATTCTACTAATGATATATTTACCTGTTCCTTACAAGTCAGGTTTAACATGTAATGTGAAATCTCTCTCTTGGCATTTTGAATGTTGTGTGCCGATGAACTCTACCAAAATTCTACCTCCCAAATATTTTTTATTAATTTATGTTTACCCATAACTCTAAGCATAACGCTTAACATACACAATCACCAACAGGAAGTAGATGTATCCCAAAATTACATGTAACAAAGGGAACAAATGATAGAAGACAATCAATGATGGCCTGCAAAGACAGAAGGGACAAAGAGGAATAGTCAACTCAGTTATGTTTTCCCAAGAAATTGTGCAAGCATCACTCTTATATTCCGCTTAATAGTTATAATTTCAATCTAAAAAGAGTACCAAGAGCAAACTGCATTATCATTATTGATGTTTCTTTTCTGCCGCTTTCTTGACCTGACTTTCCTAGTTTACATCTAGCTACATCTTATCAATTTTCCTCTGTTGCTCTACACTGTTTAATGCCAAAGACCTGGAGTAGCCAGGTAACATTAAAGCAAACATGTGAAATTTATATCCTCTGTCTTCAGATATGTAAAATTGCTACCCTCTGTCTTAACAGAAATAAAAAGACTTTATTCCTTTTGCTCAGCTGACGATGAAATAAAATACCTTAAAAAGTAAACTCCAAGGTTCTTGGTTTTCAAAAATGGAAAGAAGAATTGAAAGTTAATTTCCTTAAAACTCTCTATACTCTTTGTACCTCAGAAAGTCTGAATGTACCCCAAGGTTACAAAAGTCCCAGTTTGAAAACCAATTAGAGAGAAATTGCAAATATCATTTTAACATGTAATTCCTTTTTTTCGTGAAAGTTTTGAACTATTGACGTGTATTGCTTATTTAACATATCAAATGTATGTTCTGTACTTTAAAAGTGATTTACTAACTATGTTAAAAACTCCATCATTTACTATTTACTTTATTAACATTCACAGTTGCAATAATTATAGTTTATCTTACAGTACTAAATGTGTTAAAGAATTATTCTAAGTGGTAAATTATTGTCTCTTTTAAATAATCAGTCTTTAAAACTATAATCTCCCATTTTGCTACATCTGTAACATCTGTAATTATTCAATAGTTGTATCTTCTCCTTCTGTTCTTTCTTTGCCTTTATCTTTTTTCTTACTCCTCCTTCTCCACTTTGGTAAAATTTTTGCTTTCAAGTTACAATGTTAGAAGGGTTGCTACATATTTTACTTTATGTAAAGTAAATAATCCTTTGAAAACAGTAGCTGACTCTGCTTTAAAAATACATACTTTTCTACTTATTAGACATATTCCTTTAAATGTATGAAATCAATTATTGAATGCCCTCTAATGTTAAGTTTGGAATTATACTATTATTTACATTTCTAACAGTGTTGGGATTATGTTATTCAGTGCACAAGGGTAAAAAACAACTGATTTTACTAATGATGTATCTTGTTACCAGAATTATTTTCCTTTCTATTGTACTGAATTTTGTATTAAAATTACCATCATTAATTTGCTGAGTTTTTAAATCTGAAATATCTTTACTTATACCCAGTTTTCCTTTATTGAATATTGTCTCAAATTGATTTTGGGGGATAGATCTCATATTGTTGTTTTAAAAAATATTTAGTAACTATCTTTTAAGAAAATATAAGGAAAATTAAGGTCTTCTGTAATATACTTTATGTAGTCACTTTTAATAGTTTAGTGCCTTTTCTTCATATTTTCAAATTTTATCTTTTTTTTGAAATATCTTATGCCTTGAATAAATGCCTTTCAATTGGTATAGGCATTTTAAGATCTATATAGTAATTGTCATATTGTTCTCCACTTTTAAATGTTGTTTATGTGCTTGTTTCCTATGTCATTATTGTTTTCTTTACCTTCAGTCTTTTCTGTACAGGTTATAGGTAGTTTGTTTTGATATTTTATAATTATTTGTAATGCAGATAAAAATTGAAAACTAAAAAAATTTTTTTACACTTTTTGTTTCTCTTTCTCTTTCCATCCAGGTCAATTTCATTTATTTTGTAAATGTAATCAGGGATCATAGGGTGAGATTTTAAATCATAAACAGTATTTCAAAATAAATTGAAAATTTATTATTTTTCGATAATAAATATATATTTTTATTCTATTACAATATTTTATACTTCTCTCTGTTTAACTGAATCTCAGTGTTAACCCATATTTCTTTTACTTTTGTAGAGAAAAAAAATCACCAAATCTTGAGTTATTCATTTTGATTCTTTTTCCCATTAGCTGAATTATATCTTTAAAAAAGTTTTCTCAGCCCAGGAGATGAAAACAATGTGTTTCATGGATCCTGTTATCTGAGATTATTTTCCTATCATATTACTGTAAGAACAACCCTTTAATTATATATTTGAATCTGTCTCTGGAATTTCTGTAGGAAATCATCCATTTAATTTCAGTGTTCAGAATTTCCCAAGGCTAGGCATGGTAGCTCACACCTGTAATTCCATCACTTTGGGAGGCAAAGGCAGGAGGATCTCTGGAAGCCAAGAGTTCAAGACCAGTCTGGGCAACAAAAGAAGATGCTGGCTCTAAAAATAAATAAATAAATAAATAAATAAATAAATAAATAAATAATAATAATTAGCCAGGCATGGTGGTGCATGCTTGCATTCCCCCCAGCTACTCAGAAGACTGAGGAGGGAGGATTGCTTGAGCCCAGGAGTTTGAGGCTGCACTGAGCTGTAATCATGCCACTGCACTGGAGCCTGGGCACCAGAGTAAGATCCTACCTCTAAAACAACGAAACAAAAATAGAAAGAATTTCCCAATAAAACTCTAAAATCAACATTTTTGCCTGAGTATATATAATGTTTTCCTTTTACCTTTGGTTAGATGCATATAGAGTTATTTTCTTTGTCTTTTAAGGTCTAAATTGCTATCAGATTATATCTAAATAAGCGTTGGATTTATTAATTTTGCCAATTGACACCACTTAATTTGAAAATCTTATCTCATGAAAGTTTTCTTTAATCATGTCCCTCAGCATTTCTTTTCATTTTATTCGATTTCTTCTTCAGGATCATTAGTTTTTACAAATTACAATCATTTAGTCCCTTCTTCCTGTTCTCAATCTATAATCTTTTCTTCTATTATTTTCATATTTTCTGTTCTCTTTTCAATGTATCAAGAATTTGTGACAATCATTTACTCCCTTCTTCCTGTTCTCAATCTATAATCTTTTCTTCTATTAATTTCATATTTTCTGTTCTCTTTTCAATGTATCAAGAATTTGTGAAAATCATTTAATTTCAGAAGGATCATTTCCACAGTCTGCAAATGTAGAATTAAGTTTTTAATGGATTTCTAGATCTCTTTATTGGATTTTTTTTTATTGCTGTTGCTTATGTCAGACAAATTCGGTGTAATTTTAAATTGTTTGTTCTTTATTCATGACTATAAAAATCACCTTTTTCAGTAAATTTGAAGAAACTGATAGAAGAAACTATTCTCCTACATTTCTTATATTGCCTGTAATGCAGAGAAACATAGAAATTTCTTTACATCTTCCAGATAATGTCTGATTCCTATATCCTACAAAAATATTTAGAAAAGTGTCATTGTGTATAAGCTGTTTGTTTATTCCTACTTGAAAAAAAAATGAGACCTATCTAAATCCAACACATTTCTATAGAATCCATGATGCTTGTACTACCTCTAATCTTTCATTCTACTTTCTTTTTCTGTCTTTCCTACCCTCCTCTTCCTTTCTGTCCCTCCATAGAGCACTTTGGTCAAACCTAGAATCAAATCTAACTTAGTCAATCACAAGTTTTATGTTCCTCAGTTTCCTAATCTGTACAATGAAGACACAAGTACTTTCTATCTTATAGTGTTAATGTGTCAATTACAATAGACTATAAGTGGCTAGAACTTTCCTAAAACATAGTACTTCCTGATATTTAAAAAAATTAAATCACAAGAGAATAATAATTAATAACATTAAGTATTATTATTAAATTGAAATTAAATTATATGACAATATTAATAGTATTATTACTAAAATATATTTTTGCTATAGTATGGGTGTTCAACTTCAAACAGATGCATTAAAGAGATGGATAATGTGTCAAAAAGCACAAGCTGAACCACCACAGTTGGTTCAGTGATAATTTATATCAATGAGAATTTGGAGTAGAAAGTCCATGTCTGGTAAGTGACACTCTTATGTCTCAGCTAGTAAGATTAAATAAAATGTTATTCTTCTTTCCTTTACTACTTTGCAAAATCCAGAATATTACTTATTTATTCACTCACATCAGTGTTTTAACTAGTGAATATCTGCACCACACTTTGACATTTGGTCTTCTCTTTTCACTAGTTCAAACACTTTAGTCCATTTGTTGTCATTATATTTAACGCTATGGGTTTTGTGCAGACCTTTTGGGTATTACTAATCTACTGTCATGTTAACAATAAAGTTCCATTCTGAATTTTAATTACTTTTCCCTCCTTCATTGATAATATAGTTGTTTCTGCAACGTAAGCATAGTTTAAGTGTGTGGAAATCTATGATTTTAATTTAGTTGGTCAATATGTGCCAATATATGGTTGCTTAACACACAAATACATATATGCAATATAAAGTAATCATTTTGTATACATAATTTCACGAATTTTATACATTTGAAAATATTTCTCTATGGTTTTGACTACAGAAAGTTAATATATGGTAACATATTCAACCTTTAAAGGAAAAAATGCCTTTGGAATTTGTTTTTGTAATATCTGCGATAGGCAATATCACCTTATTTGATGGTATACTCACTGAAATTACAGATAGTTTATTGATTGAGATTTTTCAATAATAAAGTCATGCCACAAATTTCTACAGTATTTTCATTCAATATGGTGTTTTACATACTTTAGTAAAAGTCTTGTGTTGAATTTTATTACTTGCAGTTAAAATCGTATGCATTTGTCATCATTGCAATTTTCATTTCATTAAATTAAATATTCACATTAAAATAATTTATATTATGACTAAATACCTCAAGAAGAAAAGGACAATGGGAAATGATAGAAGAAGTCTTCTATTTTTCCTCTTCCTCTTAGTGAGTCACAACGGTAATTATTCAGAAGGAAATGTAAGATAAATTATTGTAATGCTATTCATTAAATCTTTTCAAAGATAATTAGCAGAAACTCTGTCATCTTTATGATAAGTCTGCTTGGCCATTGTGAATCCAAGATGATAAGGATATCCAAAATGAAATACTCACTTTTGTAGAATATGAAAGATTAAAGGTGATATAACCAAGTTTAATTGACTGGCTCTTGTCACAAAATACTGAATGAATGATGGTGTTATTTCTGAATAGTACTTTGTGTAAGGAGAGTTGAGAAGACTAATGCGTGCACTAGGAGAAAATCATAAGCACATCTGAGAATTAAATTATATTTCTACTTCTGATATGGAGAGTAATCACTGAATAAGGTGTAATACTTTGGTTCAAAGTCTGTCTCCACTCATGAGAATATAAGTTCCACTGGAGTAAGCATGATTTTAAAGTTAAAAACACTTTACAATATAAACTTACAATTAATTTCTTAGAAAAAATAACCTATGAAGTAGTTTCTAGCTTTGCTACTGAAAGGCTCAGGCCCATCATGTAGCACCAATAGCACTTGGAATGTGGTCTCTGAACACCACTTTCCAAAAAAAAGGAACCAGGGATTCCTGGAGAAATAGGTCACCCCAGACTTAGGTTAAATATTCCTCAAGATGAGTATGAAAAATTATATTCTACCAGATTGCATGATAGTATCTAAGACTTCTAAGGTCCTATTAAAAGTTTCCGGAAGCCAACTTCCAGCAATTAGACCATCACACAAAGCAGGGATTGCAATGGAGTTAAACACATCAAATATGTTAATGTTCCTGAGCTTATAATAATAGAGAAAGAAAACAAAACACCTTACCTTTGCTTTATATTTGGTTCTCTGTCTTGTGGTCAACTCATTATTCTACGAACGGGTAAATACAGGGTAAGAATAAAATATCTCACCTATGTTTTCTGAACAAACTTTTTTTCATGTAAACACAGTAATTCATAAGAAAAGTTGTTCTTTACAAAACAATTCTGCAAAATTCAGGAGAATAAAAAAATCAAAGTATTATCATTTTATAACAACTAATAAATGCAAGGATTCTAGGAAATGATCATCAATGGTTAAAAAAAACCATGAGATAAAAGCCAGTGGGGAACTTTATAATTAATGAATCAGACTGACAGCACCTCAATCTATTGGTCAATATTAACATTGCTAAAAGACAATAGATCTCCCAATACAATGTACAAGATAGTATACAACAATTTACAAATTAGATATGCAAAGAAAGAAGGGAATCAGGTACTTTGGATAATTTTGTTCACAATTATATCCCTCACACCTAGAATCATGCATGCCTAACACATAGGAGGCACCGAATAAGTATTTATTTAATGATTGATTAAAATTAGGCAGAAGCATTGTTGGAACTACAAACACAAAATTGTTTAATTGTTGTCACTGATAACTTTAAGCCACAAGATCTTACAAATGAAAGACTATCATAAATGTATAAATGGAAGCTCCAAATAGGGTTTTGGCAATTGTTCAGCTCTCGTGTTCTTTTGTTTGTTGTTTAGACTTAGTCTTAATTCTTGCAATAAAGTGGGTAGGACTTACAGTTTTTACTTATATATTTGTTATCATTAATACTATTTAACATATTACAGTATTACAGATCTATTTTATTTACATCTTCCTTTTCCCCACCAAGGAATCTCATATTAATATCCTTGGAGAAATCTAATTGTCCCCAAAACACTTCCTCTTTCAGTGTTTTGTTGAATTTGAATTAAGATTCCCTATAGTAAATTGCAAAGTTGTTCAAAATTGACTACAGGCATCGTAAGAACCCTAAAGCTTCCAAGGGACTTGGTAAAATCTAAAAACTCAATATCTCCTGAAGGAAAACCACATGTTAGACATATTATTCTGTGTTATTGTGGTTTCTGTTCTAATTCAATTTGAAATCAAAAAGAAAGCATATGTCCTAAAACTTGCAGTTATTTTTCTGTAATCTTCATTCTAGAAAAAAAGTAAACAAAATAAGAATAACTAATGTAATTAAAATAATTTACAATTTGACACATTTTATTTACAACACATATTGTGTTATTACATAGTCACATTTGCATGTGACAATCATGTTTGATTTTGTTGCTATGGCACTGAGACAGCTAAAATAATTTTACACTTAAAATGATTAAATTTTACAATACTATTCTTTAGATTTATTTTTCTTTTTGCTTTTCATGCTTATTATTACATTGTTTTAGAAATGAGATGATGTTTATATTTGTAAAGATTAAAGTTAACATTTCAATTGCTTATGAACAAGATGGTTTTTAGCCTTTTTTACCTTAAGATTTAAAAAAACAACTATTATGACAAATTGAAGTGTTTAAGTGAATGAATGCAAAAATATGTTTTAGTCAAATGCTTACCCAATAGGTCTTACAAGTCACTATATTATATATTGCACTATATGCAAGGAGAATATAAAGCTAAAAGAGAATAAATATGTTTCCTATGATTATAAGTCACTAAGTATAAGAAACAGAAACTGTCCCGAGACATGTCTGCCTCTACGATTCTTCCACAATATCTCACATTGCTCATTTCATTGACAGTGGATACCAAACTGATCTTTTATTTCTTCAATCATTCTACCCACTATCCTGCTTTGCTCATGCTGGTATCTGTGTCTGGAATGTTCATCTCTCCTCTTGCAGCATGTGGTGCATCTTCTTATTCTAGAGAGGCCTTTCCTGGCCACGCAATCCATTTTGGTTCTTTTGCCCCAGTATTCTCTATCATAATATCTTATTTGTTCCCTTCATATAGCATTCCGCTGTTTGTAGTTTTATAGTTTTTATGTGGTCTATCTCTCCCATTGGACTAAAAACTCTCTAAAACAGAGAAGAGCCTACTAACACCCAGTACCTTGCACAGAGTCATTCAAATAGTTTCTAAAAAAAAGAAAAGTCAATGAAAGCTTGACATCTCTGCTCTATTTTGCATATTCCTTTAAACGCCAGGACAATGGAAATTATTTAATGATTCTATTTCCTTCTAAGCATCAAATACTGGAAAGCTTAGAGCCTGTTCTTTTAGGGCCGTGTAGGGCATGGTAACCAGACAGAAACTCAGTAACTCAGGATAAATCTCAAGTTAGAACTGTGAACATGTTTGTTAAAAACTGCTGCTGTGATGATGTGGACATACTTTGATGGTTTGCAAATTCATTGTGCTTACACAATTCAGTGAGGGATATAAACTGTGCATTGACTCTACCTTATGTACTAATGGCTCTTCTTACTTTGCACTTAAACAAACATGTCTCACGTATGTTTCTGAGTCGGTCCACTTAGAGTACACCATACAAACTTTCATGGGGAAAGAAACCAAAATTAAGTCTATGGCATTTCTCATTAGGCCCGTTGCCTGATTTTCATTAGGCTTGTTGCCTCTCTCTCATTAGGCCCACTGCCTGGTTTTCACTGCCTAAGCTTCATTAGGCCTGTTGCCTGACTTTTATTAGGTACATTACCTGATTCTTATTAGGCCTGATGCCTGATTTCTTTTGGACCCTCGGCACATGGGGCCAGCACTTATTGTCATGGCTGGTTTATTGGTTGTTGACTGTCTTTCCCCAAATTTGTGATAACCAGAATTCATAAGTTTCTTAAGCCCAATGAGAGGCATAAGTAAAGAGGTATTTTCACAACAAAGGCATGTTTGAAACCCAGGCATCCCCCCATCCATTGATAATTAATTAGCCTTTCTAAAAATTTGAAGTTGATGTAAATTTTCAAATCAGTACATGCCACATGAAATAGCCTTGCAGCAGAATGAAAAAGAATGCCATTAATTTGAATTCATTTGAATTGGAACAAAAATAATTTAAATTATGTTATTAGGTTAATTAAGTATTTTATTTTCTATTACATTTATTTATTATACATTGGGAAATCAGTGACCTTTGTCACAATGTTTCTTTTGTAATTACAAAACAGAATATAGTTTAGTGTCATTAATTTATTCACATGAACACTGGATTGATAGTTAAGCCATCTTAATCCAAATTCAATGTATTTATAAATAGAAAACAGTACATTATGCACATAAACTTATATGCTTTTCTTGAGACATCACACTACACAGTTCACATATTTAGCAGCCAGCAATAAAATAGTTTTTCATTTCATTGAAGGCAACTCTTTATATATTCTTAGATTGTTTTAAGTATAGTTTAGCAGCTTTAAACATTAAATAATCTCCATTCTCTTTGAAATATGAAAGACAACATATAGTTTCTGAAAGCAGTATGCTCCAAATATTAACCAATAAAATGTATACACATTTTATTAAAAAGTAGTACACATATCATTAAAAAATTAATTTATGTAATTAACTTCTAGATGGTACTAATGTTATAACTTACATATATAATATTGGCATACTTAAAGATGTTTTGAATTCAAAAATACATTCTCAAATTGTTTCAAGTTACTGACTACGTAATAACATTAAATAATGATATTCAAAATTTGAAAGTTGTTCACTTAAACATTTGGAAAATGTTGTCATTCATTCTTATCAAGGGAATATTAACATTTCTTTGACAATCTTTGAAACTTTACTTTTTGTGAAATTTCATATACTCAAAAAGTAAAATGTTCTTATTTACTTTAGAAGAATTCAGTGTGATAAATAGAAGAAATTATAGATAGATTGTGTTTATCAATGTGTTTGTAATACATTGCCATAGTTTTTGATTCAGGATCAAAAATTAGTCCTGAATTCCTTGGTGAATGCACATTTGAATCATCTTCTATTTTAGTCCAAGAAGCCTGGTGAAACACCATTTTCTCATTTCCACATGTTACTCTCTAATATTTTAGGCAGTCTGCTGACAGAAAGGGAGCATATTTTATATTGGACAGGATGTTGGCCTGATCATATCTGGAGGCTCCATCCCTGTTCAAAGACCCATATCTTATACACTTACTGCTAAATCTGTCTAGGACTGCAAGAACTTTGATCTTGAAATTGTCACTCTATTAATCACTTGCATGTGAAAAACTGACGACCAATAACATTCTCTCTTGACAGTAGTGTTTAGAAGAACTGTTCATTAAACATTTGGCTCAGGAATTATGACAGACGCATTGGTTTGAAAGACATATTTTGACGAAATGTTGTGTTGGGGAGATTCATACAACACCAGTGTCCACATGCACTGATGTATTCCTTGTCAAAACATTAGCTTGCCAACACATAGTCACAGGCTTGTCTGGATTAAGTTGTCTTTAAGCACTCTAGAAAAATAAGCACTCCCTTTAAAATTCTTCTGGGAAGAAAATGCCAAAAATGGGGTAATAACCTACTGACATTGACATCTACACCCACATTGAACTACATATTGTATACTTCATTGTCATATTGATTTAAAGAAGACAGTCTTGAAAAATTAGACCCCTTTATTCATTTATACAGAGCCATAAGGGGCCAAACTACACATTCCTTAAAAATGCCTTTACCCTAATAGGCAAGTGTGATTAGCATTACTTACTTTAAGAAAATCTGTCTCTTTTTGAGCATGGATTAGTGCTTCTGTTTTATTTTTTCTATTTCTATAATGCTATAGCAGATAGACGTTGTTGTGTGATATTTAGTCATTGACTCCAAAATAGTTTGGGGTATGAAAAACGATGCTGAAAATAAGTATTAAGAAGAAATGCTTCTTGTACTACTATTTAATTCTGATAATGAAGAACGTGTTAATATCTAATCTTCATTGTTTCTAGAAAGACTTCCCTTTTATTTCATTCAGTCATTGATTTTAAAATATTGGTCAAGTATCATATTCAGGAAAGCTGTTGGCTGGGCTAGGAAATCGTGTATGCAAGCCAGCTATCAAAATCTAAGGTCAAAATCAATTGACTGAAATGCAAACCATCGGAGTTTAGATAATGTGAATTAGAAGGTGACCCCATCAACTGCACATGCACCTCCTTTGGTCTAACTGCATTAAAAGGAAAGCTATTCTTAGTTTATCTAAGGCAGTGAGTTCATGGATCATCCCAGAATGGCTTTTCACCTCTTTCTGATTCTTAGGGGTTGTTTTCAGGCTTATATACATAAGGATGTACAATGTTTCAAAAATTAAGGAGAAGAGAAAAAGAAAGCCCAAGATTCATATACTTGGTTAGACTTCCAGAGGTTGGAGATGGATTGTAGTACTAACAAAAGTATTTCTCTTAACCCACTTCAACATACGGATGTGGCATTTCAATTTTAAACTAAGACTGCCTGTATGACTTTGAAAGTGGAATGGTTTCATAGTTGTTGCTGCTGAGAAAATTTGAAGTACTGATTGAGGAAGGTAATTCTATTATAATTTCTATAAGTGGCAAAATGTATTGAGTAAACTGGCCATAGAATAAATTACTCTGTCCCTCAACCCTTTCCCCAAAGTCTGAGTTTCTACTTCTTGGAACGTATCCCAACCTCTTATCTTTCAGGTTTCAAATCTGCTTAACAGCCCCTTCCTACATCCTCCTGTGTACTGGTGACTCCACCTCCCATCAAATCATCTATGAAGCTTTTTTCTCTCTTCTGTATCTTCATCATCATCTCAAACTTTGCCACCAGCCAGTATTTCCTATTTACATCACTCAACCAGACTTGTATCCATCAATACATTGCTGATGCCTCTGTCCACTACCAGTTTGTATAGGAAAATATGTTCAAATGCTTTGTGCTAAAAGTTTGTAAAACCAAAGAAATATTTTGGAGAAAAAAGAAATCAAATAAAACTACAATTCATCTCTTTTGTTAGTTACCTTAATAAAATCCTTTTTCCCCCTTCTGTAAGATTTAAATAATCCTACCGTCAGTATATTGCAGTTACTGAAAATCTTTATTCTTCCATAACTATTTCTTTTTTGTTCTGTAACATCTACTGTTATCTTCTGAGGGAGGTGACACTTTCTTGGTTAAACCCAGTAGTGAGTTAAAAATTCCCCTTTCAACATTTCTTGCTCTCAGGATTATCTCTTTGCTCTTCATTTAAGTTCCATTGCTTATATGTTCCCAACAATCTATTGATGATTTTATATCATTGTATAGATGGCGGTCAGTGTCTGATTCACACTGGCTCTAACTTTCGGAATAATCCTGAAATTTCTTCTTCAATTTTGACCAGAGCTGTTTGGAAATGTTGACATAAGCTCTGCCATAGGCACAGTGGACATTCAACAATAGCCTGAAATTCAACTAATATTTGTTGTCCACTGTGGCAGACTTTATGAGAGATGCTGAGTGAACGCTAAGTAATGTATAAGAAGTTGTCTCTACAGTGAGAGAGCCCATACTTTTCAAGTAAAAGTGGAACAACCCCAGAAGGCACTCTTAAAAATCATAAACGTATTATATATGTTTTTGTGTTCAAAAGTAGTATTTATTGATAACCATCAATTCCCTAATAAGGTGAAATTATATCTACTGGGAGAATCCATTATAAAGACATATGTTTTCTAAAATGTTGTTTTACATTAAATATAATGTAAAGTTGTACATTTAACTCATAAAATAAATGAACCAGTGTTATATCCATGGAGCATTTCAGCATATCATCCTCCAACGCGTATCTCCTTCAGGCTGTCAAATACTAAGGGATGCTAGTGATCTGAAAATCCTCTTGATTTCCTAAATTCTAGAATATGAAATTAACTTCAGGGATCCTGGGCTATACAGTGTGACAGATAAAACTCAGCTTAAGTAAGAAACAGAAGTGTGACTTTAAGAAATTTGAACTTAGAACCTACGAACTGTTTTACAGTGTAATATAGAGTCTTCATGTGCTTTACTTATAATGCTTATTTGATTGTCTCACATTTTCTAATTTCATGTACGAGTCATATCTTTTTATGCCATTTTAACTGACTCAAATTCACCACTTTTGGAACTACTATTGTGTCCATACTGTAAGCCATGTGTGGTTTAAACACAGCTCTATAATGACTTGATTCATGATGTTCAAGGCATTCTGTGAAAGCTCTTCACTGTAGTTGGCTTAAGTTACAACTTTAATATTGTCTTTTGAGTGTGCTTTTTTGTTTTTTATTAAAAGAAAAAAATGCAAGAAAAATATGTCATTGAGATTGATTGTAATGGCCAGCTGTTATGATCTCAATGGAAGTATTAGAGCCCCTGCCTAAGGTACATTGAAGAGTGCCAAGCCTCATAGCAACTCAGCTCATCCTAAAAAGCACCATGGCCTGGAGTGAAAGCTGCAATTTAAAAATCTCCCAGAGACCCATTATTTGCAAATCATTGACACAACAAACTGTAACAACCCTGGTCCTCCTTGTCAATGCATGCTTAGGGAGCTTTTTACCCACAGAACCTTGCATGCTCAATAACTTTTCGTACTAAAAATCCTTATGAAATTTCTGAAGAAAATGAGCAACTGCGCGTGGGCCAAAATTCACTTTCAACATTAAAAAGGAAAATTACAATTGATTAGACTGATCGGTGGTATTATATATGGAAAATAACTCTCACAAGTCCAAGGTAAGCTTTCATGTAACTAGATTTTTAAAAAATAAAGCGAACTGGTTATTCAGGTTTTTAGTAATAAGAATCATCTGAAACATCTCTGTTGTCACTCTCTCCTGTTTCTTCCGCTAAAATCTTAAAAATAAACTAATGGCTTTCCCTATAAACTTGAGGAAACGAAAATATCACTCTGGAGTTTCAACTTTTTGCCAAGTTTAACCACAAAAAAAGAAATTTCACAAAAAGAACCAACTTTTCTCCTTATTCTTTCCATTTTATTAATTTCCGCTCACATCCTTATCGTCTTCCATTTTTTTCTTAAGTACATTCTGTTTTCTTTTACTGTCCCAAGTGAACACAATAATATTTTGGTTGACTTTTAATAAATGCATTTAATAAATAAAAACAGATATTAACTTTTAAAACAAAGGATTTATAGTGTAAACATGGAAACAGGTTTAGCTCTTACTAGTCACTGCAGGGATATTCCTCAAAGAAGGACATATTTAGGTTTGAGCTGTTAATATTTTAATACATTATACTAGCTATTTACAGAAATGTGATTTGGTTGAATCTTATTTTGTTGCTAGAGTTGATAGTACTTTTAAGTGTGGTGTCATTAGAAAGCCTTACCAAAATTTTGAAAATAAGAGAAATGTATAGGATGATAAAGGAGAAGTATCATTAGTAGAGGATAGAAAATTAGAAGCATAGACAGAAAAATGAGTAGTGTTTTAGATTGCTAGGGAATGAGGACACTGGAATAGAGAAATCCCAAGATGTGTAACCAAAAGGCAAACTACCAAAAACAACAACAAAAATATCCAAGACTATTGCAAGAAAAAGGTATTGACTTGGATACTACAAGTGCTTCTTTCATACATACTATATGGGACAGTATTCTTATCCATACACAGAGACAGGTCCCCAATAATTCTGCTAGGTTTGAGTTATAATCCCCATATTAACAGTTAATAACTGAAATTCTGAAACTATGAAAAAAGCAATTTTCTCAGTTGTAACTATCACCAAGTACCCAACTTATTCCATATCAAGCCTCCCGACTAGTTCTTTTTTAGAGTAAACTATTTCAACATTTACCACTAACTTCTGTTAGTCCAATAATTATAGCATCAAAATGTTATTTAATCATTTCTACTATCTTTATCTTGTTAACACGTCTTGCTTTTTCAAAGACTTTCATACCTATTATCTCCTTTCAGCAGCTAAACAAATCACACAGAAGATAAGGTAGGAATTACAGTCTCCATTTTACAGAGGAATCCTAGCCTTAGGTGAACTGGATCATTCATTCAATACTGCACAGGGACTCCGGTGTTTTGGGTCTGGGCTCTTTTTATTGAGAGATAAAAAGATAAAGACACAGATTACACATCTATAACTATAGATAATATAGTCAATATAGTGGTTCTCATTGGAGACTATTTTGCCCCCAAGAGGACATTTGGAGGTGTTTGGAGAAAGTTTTGTTTATCTTTCCTGGAATGAGAAAGAGTTCTATGGCATCTAGATGGTAGAGGCCAGGGATTCTACTAAACATCCCCCAGTGCACAGGATAGCCTCTTCCAATAAAGAACTGTCGGACTCAAAATTTCAATAATGCCAAGGTTAAGAAATCTTGCTATAGATGAAGTGGATATAGTTAATACAGCCACAGATGATAGAGATGTAGATATATAGACATAGATTTAGCCCTAGGTAACATATATCTCTACCTAGATCTACCTCTAGGCATTGTTCTGGTTCCTCAAAACAGGTGGAATCAACCTTACTATGTTTACCTATTTTACTGGTGTTTTAGAAGAACCAGCTTTTCTCCTTATTCTTTCCATTTTATTAATTTCTGCTCATATCTTTATCATCTTCCATTTTTTCTTACGTGCATTCTGTTTTCTTTTACTGTCCCAAGTGAACACAATAAGATTTTGGTTGACTTTTAATACATGCATTAGAGATTATAAATTTTCCTCTCATTTAAAAGCATCCCATGTGTTTTGATACATTGTCCTTTTGCTTTCTTTGCCCAATAAGGTGTATTTTCAATTTCTGTCTTAAAATAATGAATTATATAAGAATGCGTTTTTAATTTTCCAAATATACCACTGAAATAAACCAACTTTTTATTATTAATTTCTTGTTTAATTGCATTACAGTTAGAATATAGTATCTGGATAATAACAATTCCTTTGAAAGTTATTTTGTTAGTGGCTATATTTAAAATTTTTTTTTCTAAATATTATATATGAAAATGATCCTTGAATGCAGGGTTATATATATATATATGTGTGTGTGTGTGTGTGTGTGTGTATTAGGTGAAGTTTGTTAATTTGCTGTTCAAATTTCTTATATTTTTATTTACATATTTTAGTTGATCCACTCTTTTCCAACATTGTATGTTAAAAACTGCAATCCAGATTGTGGATTTGGTGATTTCTCTTTGCAATTTTCTCCTTTTTTATTTTATACAATTCAGATAATATAATTAGGATATATAATGATTTTTATATATTCCTACAGGGGTGGTTCCTTTAATTATGATGTATTCCTCTATATAGCTTGAGTGTGGCCCCTCCAAAATTCAGATGCTGCCAATGTGATAACATTAAGAGGTAGATTATTGAAGTGGTAATTAGGCCATGAGCACTTGTCGCCTGTGAATGGGATTAGGCCCCTAGACAAGACGCTTCCGCTAGCTTGCTCTTTGGCTCTTCCAGCATGTAAGAACATGGTGTTCTGCCCTTCTGTAGGATGCAACCTCACCAGACAACTCAACCTGATGGCACCTTAATCTTGGACTTCTCAGATTCCAGAACTGAGAAAAAATAAATTTCTGTTCTTTATAAATTACTTAGTCTAGGGTATTTTGTCATAGCAGCACAAAATATACTAAGACAATTTCTTATTGATTTAAATGATACTCTGCTTGTTAAGTCAAATAATACTTTGCATTGCTGAGGCAGTCTTCTCTCAGCGTTTACAAAGTATTGTTATTTTCATTCCTTTATTTTTGCTTTTTTGGTGGAGTTTTGCTTTTAGATATGATTGAGAAGATAGCATATAGCTAGATCCTCTTTTTTATAACCAGTCAGATAATTGTGGTTTTTAATGTAAGTTTAGTTTATTTGCATTATTTTTAGTTAGATAATTGGACTTTTTATAGCTACAATTAGCCCTTAAACAATACAGATTTGAACTACATGGGTCCACTTATACATGGATTTTTTTTCAAATAAATGCAGATTTGAGGCATCTGAAAGCTTGCATATTCAGAAGGCCAAATTTTCACATACCCGAGTTCTCCAGGACCAACTGTGGGACTTGAACACATGTGGACTCTGGCATATGCAGGGGTTCTGAAACCAATTTCCTGAGTATACCCAGAAGCAGCCATATTTTGTGCTTTCAGTTCACTAGGCTTTTTATTCCCCTTCATCTTCTTCCCCTTTTTCCTCCCCCTCCTCCTCTTCTTCTTCTTCTTCACTACTTCCTCCTGTTTCTCTCCTTTTCTGTCTTCTACTAGGGTTGATAAGGTTTTCGTTACTCCTCCTCGGTTTCCTTCTGCTGGTTTGGACACTAAACATTTTATTTCTGGTCCTTTAGTGAGTAGTCTAAATTGTTCACATAGTAGATATTTCTTAAAGAATCTAAAATTCACGTTACTGCACATGTGCTCTCTGGGCCAGCAGGTGGTTTGGCTTAAATCTTGCTTGTATTCATGTTTTCCTTTTTCCCTCCAGCTGTAAGTTCCCTAGGGTACCATACAGCTGTTGTGTGGGCCACATTCTAATCCATAGCATCAAGCTTCAGTTCTGGTCTCCAGTTAGGCATGGTGTTCTATTGGTTCCCAATATTTAATACATGCCAAATTCCCAGCTCCCTCACATAATTCTAGACATGAAAATAAGGAGACATGTGGCTTTAGCTTTGATTTCTGCGTTTTATTTCTACTTTGTTTAGCATTTAGGGGAGTTGTGTCACAGCATAAATTTCTTGAGTCATCTTGCTCAACGTTTCTATGTTTATTTAGTTTGTCTCATATGCACAACATGGTGAGAGACTAAGGTTGAGGCTGAGACACATAGTAAAATAACTCTTCAGGAATCACTTGGATTTCTAATGGTAGCCAAAAAAAGAATAGGAATGCTCTAGGAGCTGTGACATGGTTGTAGAATGATGAGCAACTGTCTCTGGGAATGAAAAAGAAGAAATAATGGGGCATGCAGTAACCATCTACTGAATGGAGAAGTAAATAAAAGATTATTTAGAAGTAAGGAGAGAATGTAGTAGTGGACAGCAACAAATAATTTTCTTTCTAATTGATTTTACATGTCATACTATTACTGTGGTATACCCACTTTGAGAAAATAGAATGGAAGTGCCTATGAATCATTTTGATATGTTTCATTTTATTTGTTATAGACTACTTTTAAAATTTAATATAGCTATAAAACAAATGTGAACCACTTTTGGTTTACAAAAAAATGAGCATATATGCAAATTTGAAGAAATATGATTTTCCTTCAAATTTGTCCAAAGAAAATGAGGTGAGAATTGGGAGGAGGGAGGCTTGAGAAAATTTCCAGATGAAGAATCTGGATCTTATCAATTTCATAGCCCAGGAAAGTTCTTCACATTTAGGAGTTATATTTTATTATTGAGTTGAAACAAACAGTGAGAAGATAGATCACATCACAGAATATAAGAATTTTAAAACATCCGCCCATGCTTAAGATGACATTTTCCTCCCTAAAATTATAAGATGAATTTCATGCTCATAAAAGATGGCAAACTGATTTTCTTTCCTTTTTTTTATGGTTTTTTTTTTTATTATACTTTAAGTTCTAGGGTACATGTGCATAACGTGCAGGTTTGTTACGTATGTCTGCTTTCTATTTGTGGAACAGGTCTAATGTGACCAGCCCCTACCTCTACTTCTTCACATAGAAACATTTTTCAGTGTTGGATTCTAGCACATTCAGAGGATATGGTGAGCTCAAACAAAACATGATTAATTATCAGAAACTGCCACCCATCTACAGCAGGATGTGTTTGGCATGACAATAGCACAGCTGGCGTAGCAAGGGTCAATGACATTTTTTCTGTAAAAGGCCAGAGAGGTAAATAATTTGGGCTTTGTGGGCCACATGGGCTCTGTTGCAACTACTCAACTCTGTCACAGGCATGAAAGCTGCTGTAGACAATACATAAATAAATAGGCAGGGCTGTGTTCCTACAAAACTTTATTTATAAAATTGGCTTGTGGGCTGGATTTACTGCATTGCCTATTTGCTGACCTTTGTCTTAGAGCTCTTGTGGACCACAAAATAAGACATTATGTGTCTTTAAGTAGACAAATTTATCATTACATCATTCTATTGGTTATGTGGCTGCACCTATGAGAAATTATAACTCTAGCAAGTGGTAAAACAGAGATATGAGAACCCAGTTTTCCTGCCATCCAGTACAAACACCAGTATACAACCAAATCATGATATCCAATTGTTACCAATGCGAGAAAGACCAGAAAGTATTATTTTTTAAACCATCCATACCACATCGCTTGTGACCTTTAAAATATGTATTATCTTCACCACTCTCTGTCTAAAATTTCCCTTTTATCGAGATTTATAGAACCTGAAGTAATGTGAAAAACTGGCAATTTTCTAGTACATGTAACTGAGGGGGGATCCTATAGAGATCATTTAGATCCAAAGGTGACTGTATTGACCTTAAATTTCATTGCTTTCCCATGTCCATACTCCAAAATGCACAGAATAATTAGCGACTTCATTTTGTGTTTGCTACATTACGTGTTTTGTACTTAAGAAAATAAAGGAATTCATTGAATTGTTCAAAGAATTTATGTCTACTAAACCACAGTAGAGTGCTAAAGAATTACACAGATTCATCTCTAAATATTATAATAAATATATCACCTCCAATCGCTATATTCAAATATTTGACCTGAAGGAATAGGAAAATATTAAAAATTCCAGGTTAACTACCTGAGCATCAAAGTCTCAGCAAAGTTAAATATATCCAGCAGAAAACAGCAGCGTTTTGCCAGGTGACACACCACTTAATATGCATATTCTGTCATAATTCTCCCCAAAGTCCCAACTCCAAAGAAATAATATGTTTTGTAAAAGTCTAAAACATTAAAAAATATAAAATATGATTAAAAGGACACATGATTTTGATGAAATCATTAAATATTAGGAAATATGATTAAAATACTATGCTGTGAAACCGAATTTTATTTTTTCTGTGATATTTGCTAATATGCAATTCTTAAAAAGACAAGAGGTCTGTGGTCTGATATCACATCTTTTTAGGCAAATACGACTGAAAATCCTTATATAGTGCCTATCCCTTCCAGCATGAACCTCTGCTATAGAAACATGTGAGGACTGTGCTCTAAAAAAAAAAAAAAAAAAAAAAAAAAAAAATCAACAATGGTATGTTAGAGAAACAAAACTCAGAAACAGAAGTAACGGCAAAAATTTCCTTTTAATAGGATCTATTTAGAAAAATGTAAAAGTGGCTCCTTTATTTAATACGACCAGGTTGACTGACAATACCACCTCATATGATGATTGGTTTTCTACTTCACATAATCTTACATAGATTTTGTTTTTTTGTGTTAATTCTACTTTAAAAAGAAATAAGAACATAAATTCATTTGTATAGGTAATTCAGGTCAACACATATTTTTATTAAAGTTATACAAGCAAAACCATTTAAAAGTTACCTGGGTTTCCCAGATGATTGGCATAATACCTTTGAGAGATGCCATTCCACATAAATAGAACGTGAGCTATTCATTTCCACAGACATCTACAGGTATCATATAAGGCACGTGAAGTAAAGCATGCACTGGCAAAATATGTTGGAAAATAAGGTGATTATATGGATGGTTAATAACCACTCAAATTTCCTAACGTCAGTAGTCCAGTGTTCCAGGTAACTTAGTCTGAGATAGCTAAGAGAGTTTACCTGTTTCCCTTTGCATGTAACTGATAGGGAATGTGGCTTGCTGTGTTATATAGTTTTGGTTAAAATTATTTTATTAGTTATCAATCAGGTCAACAGATAAGATGCAACATAATTATTTATAAGAAAATAATGTGTGTATAATATGGTAAAATCACCAACTTTGAGAACCTCACACATTATGGTTTATCTTTATAAATAGGCACACATATATGTAAGCATTACTTTATAGATGCAGATATAACTATTACAATACAGTACAAATACAGTATTAGAAACTGTACATGGTCCTTCATAATCTTTTCTCTCCTTTTTAAATATTAACACTTTTCATCAGGACTCATTGGTATCTTGAATAAAGACTTCATTTCTGAAAACACAGGTAGGTGTTGTCATGAAACTGTTCTAGCCCATTGATAACAAGAGTTCTTCTACAGCAACCTCTGTTTTAAAAAAAGAAAAGTATGTATCTTTGTTGATTGCCTTTCTTGATTGTCCCTTATTTTCTGCCAACTGGATGGTAGATGTGATTTTAGGAGTTGCACAAGCCAGCCATCTTATCTTGACTTAACATTGTGGATGGAGGCCACATGACAGAGAGCCTTGGCAAATGCTCATGGCAAATGCACACGAGAGCAATGCACAAACTACATCAGCCTAGAACTGATTACTAACTCAAGAGCTTCATGTGAAACCAAAATAAAATTCTGTTCTCTTTAAGTCATTATTTTCAGGTCCCACTTATAAATATATACATAAACACATAATACATAATTGGAAACATAATCTAATGCGTTATAATCACTATAGATTAAATATAAGTGCATTATTACTTTCTGAATAATGTAATCACTGTCAATAAGGTAATTAATGTTAATAGTAGATGTGTTGTCAGGGATCCTGAAGATTAGATTAACCTCATTGCCATCTGAGAGAGAAGCTGCTGGTTAATATATTTTAATTCCCTGGAGGCTCAGTGTCCTCCCTTAATTTGGAGTCTCTGCCAATTCATTGTCTTTTCCTTGAATCCAGCCTCCCCTCTTCCTCTGGTTTCCTTCTTTTGTTATCTTTCTTCTGGTCTTTGCTTTGAGATTGCTTCTTCTTCAAGCCCACCCTAAATTCAGATCAAAATTGCTTGTTCATTTGGTTCCCTGGCAGCACGAATTTCCTTTGATGCAGCAGATGCTGTAATATAGCAAAACTGCCTATTGATGTTAATGAGAGAAAACTTCCTGAAGGCAAGAACTGTGTCAGACACATAGCACAGTCTTGATAAATATTGTGGGATAAATTAATGGATGCCTTAACTTAATCCTCTTTCTTATTTTCACTTCTGTCATCACATCAGAAAATATTCAGATTTTTAAAAAATAGGGTAGAATTTAAATGTTGCTTTTATAATCTTATCTACTTCATAGAATAGCATTCCAAAGCCATTTTAACTTCCCTATCTTATTCAGCCTGAAGTGCATCTCTTTTCTCAATTTCCCAAATAACAATATTATTTTCAAATTAATTTTACTGATGAATACATTCTTTTTTTCCATTGCTAAAAAATAGAGAGAAATGGAAAATTAAAGGTTAAATGCAAATATCTAAACATAGGCCAATATGTTGAATTGTGTAAATGAGCATCTCTTCTGATTCTTAGCATCCTGGCAGGTCAAATGCTAAGTTATAGCAGTGTGACAATGCACATGCAAGGAAATCTAGAAAATACACCATCCTCATTATTGGAAAGAAGAAAGGAAATTCCTCAAGAAACATTTCTGGTCCTGAATCCTGAGAGAAGTTTTTAACATGATGTAATCTATAGAGGGCATTGTGCAGTGCAGTGGGCAATATCATTCTGTAAGGTATACAGAAATTAAATTTCTATAGCCTATTCTTATGCTGCATTTCATAAAAGTGAAAGGTGTAATGATGAAGTGAAGCCCAGTGAAGGTGACTGGGTGACGGTGTCTAATTTGATCAAAAAAAAGAACATTTGATTTTCCAAAGAAATAGAGGGGTGGCAGGCACCTTGGAGAACTCTCCCTTGAGCTCGTCTTTGAAGAACTGTTACTAAGAGCCAAACAGCAATTAATTCAAGGTTTTCCTGTAGGACAAAAGGACTGAAGTCGTTTTGTTCTTAACAGGTTTTTAAGAATAAATTTCTAAGCTTTGAAAAGCCATGTGAGTGCTATCATTTTTTCAAAGAGAATTAAGGATTCTCTATATTATTCTCCGCAAAACGGAGAAATTACCACCCCTTCAAGAATGTATCTATAGGAAAGACAAACAAAAAACTACTTTTTTTGGGTTTTCTTGTTTCACATCAGAAGCCTTTGAACACAGTTCTTGAATAAAACCTGTGTAAAGGCTTTGAATTTTTACAACATGGCAACTCAGAGAGGGATATGGCTTGAAAAAGCACCCAGACCAGGTGATGCCAAGCTTCTACCAAGGCCAAAGAAAGATCCAGCTGTAATCCTAAGAAACATTTATAGGAATGTGGTTTCACAAGAGTCAGAAGGAAAAATGGGAAAATGCATCTCTAATTGAATCGCTGTATTACACAGCTCTGTGGCATATTTGATCCTGAACATATAACTATTGGAGAATGTCTGGCAGAAATAACAACTTCTGTGTTGCCACAGTGCTTTTTTCCCAGCTAAAAGGTGGCTTCTAGGCGACATTGTTCTTAAGACTACACCTACCTAGTTCACAATGAGATATTGGTGTCCTTAACACATAAGGACACATTTGTCTTCTTCTTTACTCTGGCAGACAAATGGTTACTGAGAGTCTACTCAGTATGGGCATCCTTAGGGGACAGGATACTAGCAAATTCAGTCTGTTTTCATGAGTGGAAGAGCTTTGGTCATTCCACTACAAGGATAAATAACTCCAAACCTGCGTGCCACAAATATGTCTGATGCTCAACCAAAACTATTTGCCCTTTAAAATACACAAAGATTTTCTGCCATTTTGTGACCATATGAGCTGCATTTTAGAAGTAAATCAACATACTGTAGTTTCCAAAGTATGCTTTAGTACTTAATGGATTTTATACAATATACTTAACATTTCAGCAGTGATAGGAAAGTAAATATTAATCTCCCTAGTCAATTAATCTAAACAGAATTGTCATCCTAAAGTCGAAGCATTTTTACACAGCTGTGTTACCCTGTGTCCAAAGGAATGGCATAAACAAAATCTGCGATTAAGGATTTGGCACTGTGTCAAACATCTCAGAAACAGCACCTTTCTGACCTTTTAATTTTTTTTTTTTTTTTGGCCAGATCCAAATTATTTTGCATTCAATACAAGTAGAAAGGAATCTAGGCACAGAACAATGTAAGCAAACATAGTATCTCCTGTCCGACAGAAAGCCATTGGGTGATGTGTCTGAAAAACTCAGTAACTGCTTCTCTTTATGAGCTTATGGATAGCCTGGAATGGATATCAGCACTTATACTTCCTCCCTGAGTATAACTTGAAGAAGATTGTGCTTAAAAACCTAAGCAATCTGGGAGCAGTGGGAAGCAGAAGCATAGGTGGGGAGCCCTGGGAAATGCGTGCAAGACCTAAGAACTTGAAGAGAAGGTAAGTAGATGGTAGAACATATTTATCAATGATAAAAGTATATTTTAACATTGACGTTCAAAGCTTTCATGATATAATTATGAACTTAACCAGTTACACTAATTTCCTATTGCCATTATAACTACTGATCATAAATACAGTGACTGAAAGCAATACAAATGTATTATATTTGTATTATATTTCAGCTTCAGGGGCCAGAAGTCCAACTCCACTCTCAATGGTCTCAATAAAATAAGAGGAGGAGCAGAGCTACATTCTTTCTTGAGGCTCTAGGGGGAAATGAATCTGTTTATGTTTTTCCAGCTTCTAGAGGCCACTGGCATGCCTTCTTGGGGCCACATTTCTTCAACTCCAAAGCCAGAAACATGTGGCCAAGGTCTTTTCATACTGCCATTTTTCTTGTTCCTTTTCTTCTGCCTCCTTTTTCCACTTATAAGAACCAATGTGATTATATTAGGCCCACCTGTATAATTCAATATCATCTTCTCATCTCAAAGCCAGCTAAATAGCAAGCTTAAATCATATGCAACCTTAATTTTCCTTTTCCTAACCTAATATAGTCAGATTCCAGAGACTAGGATGTGGAACATCTTTGTAAGGGAAGGGAATCATTATGCCCCTTACTACACGTATTATATGTGTTAAACATACCTTCTTGTAAAATCTCTTTACTCCATAAAACCTTTGATGGATTCACTCATTTCAACAGAATGTCATCTTACCTCTTGCATTGTACACCTATCCCTCCCTGTACTTTCAACCCCATCAAGCCCAATCCCAGTAATAGAAATCACTTACTCTTATAAAGAGATGTTGAAATATTATGGCTTCGTCTTTTTAATGTGCTATGAAGACTGCCATTCTCTACCCTCACAGGAAGCCTAAATATTACCTATTCTGTTCTCATTTTTCTGTGTCACATTTTATTCTCCTCTGGATCCACAGGGTAGTTACTCACATCAACATCTTGTACATCACTAGGTATATGACTATCTCCTCCCTTAGCTAAGAAGATACCAGAGGACAGAAATTGTCTAAACTTCACCTTTGCCTTTAGTAGGGGTCTTCACTTCAATAACGTTATTAGTAGAAAGATCTGTTCCATGAAAAGTGATCCAACCTATGTTTCTTATATTTGGACGAGACCCATACTGCAGAATGTTATTCATCCCTGAGCCATCCTTCAAATGCATTTTATACTTTTTATCACCATAAGAAGCCAAATTGTATAATTGTCTCATTATCTCAGTGTTTTTCTTTCTACGTTGCAGTAGAGACTCAACAGAGTTCATTGCCAACATTGCAGTAGAGACTCAACAGAGTTCATTGCCAACATTGCAGTAGAGACTCAACAGAGTTCATTGACAAATAAGATAATAAAAGAACATGAATTTCACCGATAGGCCAGAGATAGCAGAGGGCTAGGGGAACCAAAGCTTGACCAAGGAAGTGAACAGAAGAATGAAAAAAGAACATAAGTAAAAAGCCACTCCAGAAATTACAGAGCAAGAGTTAGAAGAAGGAAGTATACTTATTCCTATATCCTGCTTTATGGGAGACAGGGGGCAATTCTGACCTAAACCACGATGAAGAAAGTGAGACAACTATTTCATCTGTTTCCCAGATGGACATGTTAATATTAACATCTTACTCAGTAAATTCTACTGCTTTCTTATAAAAGAGATCTTTAGCTTTTTTAAGATGTTGCCATACCCTTTGAGGTGTGTTTAAAGAAAGAAGTAGGAGTAGAAGGGATAAAACCTTAATGTTTACATTAATGTTCTCAGCAAATATTTATATTTGTTGCAAAACATTAAACGACCAGATGCATAATTGAAAATAAAAAAAGAAAAAAGAAAAGTCTGGAGCCTATTTCAAAAATGATTATGAATTTTGAGACACATTAAAACAAACACAAGGTCCTTCTATGTACAGGGTCTGTGCAGCTGCACAGGTTCTATGGCTGGGAAGCCAAGCTTGCATTAATCTTTGATTTTTAAGTAAAACTACTACCTAGAATAATGAAAGAATCACTAAAATTCAGGAATATTGCCTTAGATCTTTCATCATACTTACGGACTGAAGTAAAAGCATAATATCTATCAAATATTCATAGGTTTATTTTCATATTGAAGTAAACTTAATGTGTATCTCATCCAATACCACTTGACTATAGAATGCATAGATTTTGGAGTCCAAATTACTGAGCTAAAATCTCATATCTGATCATTTAGTAGCTATGTGACTTTGAGAAGTTCACCTAGTCTCTGTTCTATGCAAATGTAATACAGAATAAGCATCCCTTAATCTGATAATTCAAAATCTGATATGCTCCAAAATCTGAAACATTTTAAGCCTCACATTATGCCACAAGTGGGACATTCTTCCCATGACCTCAACTGAGAGGTCACAGTAAAAACTTAGGCTCCCAAGACGCTGTTTATTTAGCATCCCCAAAGGAAAAAAGGCCCCTCCAGCACCCTCAGCTGTGATATATCTTTTCTGAACACACCCAGATTCCCTCACATAAGCATGATCACAAAAAGCAATAAAATGGCATGTGTGAAGGCTGGACACACCAAGGGCAGGTTCTCCATCATGCCCCACCAAAGGTCAAGACCTATATGAATTATTATTATTATTTTTTTTTACTTACTCTCTGCTCTGTGGTGTAAAGATATTGTTACAAATGTCAAAAGGCCTGCAGATAACCCTGTGGGTAACAGTGATAAGAATAGAAAGCATTTATGTTTATATATAACAAGAAAATCAAGCTGTTGGTAAAACTGGACAATGGTATAAATGTGAAGCAGCTCAAAGAAGAGTATGGTGTCAGAACAACCACCATATATGACCTGAAGAAACAGAAAGATAAACTGTTGAAGTTCTATGCTGAAAGTGATGAACAGATGTTTATTTTAAAAAATAGCAAAACCCTACATACGGCTAAAAACGAAGATCTCAATTGTGTATTG
Source organism: Mandrillus leucophaeus (assembly GCF_000951045.1). Taxonomy (NCBI): domain Eukaryota; kingdom Metazoa; phylum Chordata; class Mammalia; order Primates; family Cercopithecidae; genus Mandrillus; species Mandrillus leucophaeus. The sequence goes on from NW_012101854.1 coordinate 4,203,600, forward strand.
AAAGAGTGGATCCATCAGCATCACAGTGAACACATGCCATTTAATGGAATGTTGATTATGAAACAAGCAAAGATCTATCATGATAAACTGAAAATTGAAGGGGACTGTGAATATTCAACAGGTTGGCTGCAGAAATTTAAGAAAAAAATACACCATTAAATTTTTAAAGACTTTTGGTGACAAAGAATTTGTTGATCATGATGCAGCAAAGAAATTCATTGACAAGTTTGCCAAAGTCATCCTGGATGAAAATCTGATGTCACAACAAGTCTATAATGCTGATGAACCATCACTTTTCACATAATTGCTGAAGAAAATCACTGACTACAGCTGGTGAGATAGTCCCAACAGGAATCGAGAATGCCAAGGATAGAATAACTATACTGGGCTGTGCTAATGCCACAGACACATGTAAGTGTAAACTTGCTATGACTGGTGAAAGCTTGTATCCTTGCTGTTTTCAGAGTTCATTTCTGACCAACCCATTATTACACTTACAAAAATGTATGGATCGCCAGGGACATCTTTTTTGATTTGTTTCACATTTTGTACCAGTGTCTCATGTTCACTGCAGGGAAACTGGATTAGATGAAGACTGCATGTTTTGTTATTCGTTGACAACTGTTGTACTCATTCTTCAGCTGAAATTATCATCAAAAATATTTATGCCATGTACTTTTCCTCAAGTATGACTTCATTAATACAGTCATATAACTAGGGTAGTTTTAGATCTATGAATAACTATAAAAGCACTTTCTTGAACCGTATACTAGCAGCACTGAACAGAGGCATGGGGTGTGGATGGTTATCAAAAGGACTTTAGCCTGAAGGATGCCATATGTGCTGTTGCCAGTACTTGGAACACAGTGACTGGCACAACCACTGGCACAACCCATGGCCTGTGACTATGTTCCATGAGGAAGATGAGCAAGGCAGCGACTTTGAAGGATTCCACATGTCAAGTGAGAGAAAGATGAAGTCTGAACTCCTTACACATGCAAGAAATATGCCTAAAGAGTTTTTAACATCAATAATGAAGCTTCAGTTGTTCATTCCTTGATTGATGGTAAAATAGTTGAAAAGCTTTTGAATCAAGGTTTTTCTGATCATAGTGATCATGATGATGATGCAGTTAACACTGCAGAAAAAGTGCCTATAGACAACATGGTAAAAATGTGTGATGGGCTAATTGAAGGACTACAGCAGCATGCATTCGTAACAGAACAGGAAATCATGTCAGTTTACAAAATCAAAGACAGATTTCTGAGACAAAAACTTGTTGTTAATGAGGCAGGTGACTCTGGAGGAAACATTTTAAAAAGCCATCCAGCAGAATGCCTCCTCATCCCTAAAGGACTCACTCCATGGTGTCTCAACTGCTTCTGATGTTTCTTCTCACCTAAAAAAAAAATATATGGTACACAGTAATATTTTAATCAAATCAAAGCATTGTAGGTAGATACTGAAAGCTGGCTGTTGTTCGTTGTTGCTGTTAACAGCTAGTATAGGTATTCTGGAGATGCCACTGGGATGCTCAGTTACCCTGAACACATTATTTTTTCACCGTATCAACAGCACGTCATATTTTTTACTGTTCAGTCGTTATGTGTGAGTAAGTGTAAGAAAATCATTGCTTATTGGTAGCATATAAATTCAAAGTTAGGAATGACAATTATGCCAAACAACCACAGATTTTCCCAATGGGTGGCCGAGATAGTGACCCCTTTGCTTTCTGACAGTTCAATGTACACAAACTTTGTTTCATGCACAAAATTATTTAAAGTATTCTAGAAAATTACCTTGTATATTAAATATGAAAGAATTTTATGTTTAGCTTAGGGACCATCCCTAAATGATATCTTTATGTATATGCAAATATTCCAAAATTTAAAATAATGCTTGTCTCAAGCATTTAGATTAAGGGATACCGAATATTTGATAACAGTATCTACCTTTTAGAATTTGGGTAGAATTAAATGAAGTAAGAGAAATAAAGTATGAGAGTGGTCTCTGGCACACCATAAGGACACAGTAAGTAAATGTCAGTTATTACTTATTATTCCAACTTATAGAAAGAATGTCCCAAGCTTTGTGTGACTTGCCTGCCACTTCCCAACTAGGAAGTAAGCAAGAATGAATGTGTCACTGACTAGAATTCTGTCCATAACACTAACATCATAAAGTAGCCCACTTCTAAAATTTTTTTAAAGGATACCTACTAGAAGAAGGGAGACCTCAGTAGAACTCTAGAATGTAAACTAAAACTTAGAGGTATAAAATTTAACTTTTTTTTCTTCACTCAGTCAGCAGGTGTTTATGAGTATCTGCTTTGAGCAAGATTCTGTGATAAGCTTTCTTTAAAACTAAAAGATAGAAAGCTTTTTGTGCAATCAGTATATAATTTAGTAGGTACAATTCAGTTACCTGTAATACAAGGCTATGTGAGCCATCGTATGAGGGGTCTACAGAGTTCAAGCTTAGGAGAGAGGAAAAGAGTCTGCCTGAACTGATCAGGAAACTAATAATGTAGGAAATAATATATGGACTGGACCTCCATGAAGGGATGAATAGAATTTCATTGGCAAACATCAGGATGGGAGAATACTCCAGAAGGGACAGCATGAACAAAAATAGAGTGCTGGGAAACATAGTATTTCAAAATGCAGCTATTTTTACTTTCTCACTCTATCCATTCTAGACAAGACTTAAAGTATCTCCAAGGATACATACATTATAACAAAGTAATACGATTAACAATTACATTAAAGAACACTTAGTTGAGTACAGGCTGCTATTAAGCTACTAGCGAGAACCAAAGTTGGAAAAGTGAATTGAGATCAGAGTTTGGTGGGTGTGAAATGCCGAACTAAGAATTTTGTTTTATTCACAGGGAATCAAAAGGCATAGAAATTGGGTGAGCAAGAGTTGAGGGGATATTGACAGGCACTTGAAAGAGCACACAGGCAGCAGGCTTGAAGATGGGTTGAATGGTGTATGTGGGGAAGTGGAGGGAGCAGGTAAAAATCGAGAGATGGACTAATTGGAGGAAGGAGATCTACACAGTGAAAACATTTTGTTGTAAGATTATGACAGCAGGAATGGAAAAGGAGAGAAAGATGTGAGAGATAAGAATAGAATAATTCAGGGGAAAAAATGTTCTTTCATTAAAGTAGTAACAAAAAGGAAATATCTAGCAAGAGTAAGTAGGGTTGACTTTGTTTTTTGTTAGCTTGCTTTCATCTAAGGGAGATGCAAATTCTCAGGGTTGTTGCTTCTAGTTGTAACCTCATCCTCACCAGCACAATCGCCTCTGGCCATGGGTGTAAAGGATAAGAGGGAGGTAGACAGGCAGTCAGACTCTCTCTCTTCATTTAGGCAGCAGTGAAAGACTTTTAGGGGAATACAGATGTGTACATGTAATAAATCTCAGCAGAGCTGTCCCAGAGAGATTCACAGCCCAGGATTTGGACTAGAGAGATGAAAATAATTCAATTTGGCACTCTGTGGCTATAAAGAACCTTGCAACTGAGAATGCCTGAATATATTCAGCTTCCAGTTAGCTATGCTAATCAACCATCCACATTGTACAAAGAGCAAATAACATCAAATAGGAGTTACTTTCATATGTGATTTTGAAATGTGTATGATTACTATCACATACATTTAAAGATAAGGCAAACCTGAAGACAAGGCAACGCCTCATTTTCCCAGTTGAAAGAGTTTGAGGAATGAGAGGGACAGTTTGAACATATAAACTTTGAGGCAAGTAAAGAGTCAAATGACTGTTTATAATATTTAATTTAATGATATACATTTATATTCAATAATTTACAAAATAATGTGAATTTTTAAGATTTTCCCACACATGACTTTTATGAAATACTTTTATCACTCTTCACATGATCTCCAACACTGGTGACATCCCCATCACCAGAGTCCCCTTTAGAGCCATCTTCCTCAATCTTCTATAGCACACCTTCTGTCACAGTTGTTTGAATACATTTTGAACTCATATATGACACCGTCACTACAAATTTTATCTCCAGTTGCAAGTACCTGTTCACGTATCATTCTAGAATTTTTAAAATTATTCTGAAGGTATATTTTTATTGTCTTCGCAAGGTAAAATTCTACCATTTTTCATTGAAAAATAATCTTTAGAAGGATTTTCTACAGTAAGATCCAACATTTAAAATTGTGAGATCATTTGTCCCAGAATAACCAAATGTTTTTGCCTCCATTTTTTAAAATAAATTTCTGTCATATGATATCTATAAATATCTCCAACTAGAATTGATTGAGGTTATCCCAGGCTCATGTTTAAAATCAAATAATTGAGGCCACTCTATATAATGACAGACTCTGTAAGAACTCAAATATATGACAATTCTTTTTTAGGATATGAATTTTTCAGTGAGAAAAAAATGGCTTATATTTGGAGACAGATAATAAGCAAGTATGAACATATCTAATGTTTTGTGAATTTATATTTTTAGCAAAAGAATGAAACCAAAACATAGCAACTGCTTAACTTTTCTAACTTTCCTTTACTTGTTTTTTTTTTGCTAGTTATCCCTCTGATGTGGAACAAAGAAAGAAAGCTTCTTATCTGTAGATGGTTCCTGGCTTATGAAGGTTTGATTTACAATTTTTCAACTTTAAAATGGTAGGAAAGTGACAAGTATCCAGCACTCTCCTTGACCTACAATGAGTCCATGTCCAGATAAACTCATGATAAGCTGAGGAGCATTTATATTATATGGGGATAATTAATAGGACCAATGACATAATTTGTGGGTCTAGTGCAAAGTGAAAATCTGGGAGCTATTGTATAAATGTTATTAAGTATGGAAAGATAATGACAGCAGGGCGTTAGTGTGCAGGTCCTTCCAAACATGGGGCCCTGTTCAACTGCACAAATTGCAGGCCCGTGAAGCCAATCCTGATAACTAATATTGCTTATTCTGGCTGTGTTTTGAGGCAAGTGAGAGTATTAGTGAAGCAAGGGAAGTTCAAATGCTTTGACAACATTCAAGGATTGCATACACGTAAAGGAGTTTTACATCCCTAAAGGATTGAAAAGAAATCACTGGAAATATCCAGAATAAATTTGCTGTGTTTCTAGAATATTTCTTCTTTCATTAAGGTTTATAAATGCCATCTGGCTAAACGGAGAGTGAGAGAGAGAAGGAGACAGAGAAACAAAAAAAGAGAGTAAAATTAGAAAAAATTCCAGACTTTCAAAGCCCCTAGAAAACTAGAAGTTGCTATTGAGACTTTTCTGATAAGAAAGTAAACAACTTTTAATCTTTATTTGTACAACGTAGAAGTCAATGATGCATTTTTCCTCTGGATGCTAAACAAATCATATCTCCTAGAAAAAGGGCCAGTTATTCATCAGGAGTTTATTTCCACAAAATCATGTCTCTTCACAAGAAACTTGAAATCTGATGAAAAAAAACTCCCATTCGAAAATCTAGTCATTTAAATTATAGAGGATTTTCACAAATAGAACAGAAGTCATTGCCATGATTTCAGAAAAAAATCCCACCCACATGAGGAAGAACCAGACAAACATTTCCTGTTACACGTAAAAATAATGATACTTGAATGCAGAGATGAGATATCAAAATGCGAATTGTAACTGGGTGTGGCAGACTTAATTCCTCTGATGGATTATCTTTAGGGAAATATAAATTTGTGGTGATTTAAAATAAAAAAAATTATAAAAGGCATTAGAACATGTGAACCTGTTCATTTTATACAATTGTTTAACTAAATGTCTTTACTAAAATGCTAACAACACTTTACTGTGCAAATAAAATAGACTGAAGGGAACAGGTTGTCAAAATACAATACTTCTCTTATTGTCATAATGGGTTAGCAGTTAGTTCATGAAAGACAGGGTGATCTTCTGGAAAAAAGCTGGATTTAACCATTTGTAAAGAAAGGGCTTGTCTGAGTCAACCTCAAAAGTAGAAAAGGTGAGATCTTATGAACTATAAAGTGAGATATTGTGCAACTATAAACAAATTAATTGTAGGTTATGTGTATAATAGTAATTTTAAAACTAGCTTAAAAGTTCAGTAGTTCAAACCGACAATAATTTGGATTTGCAACGTTGTGACTGTCCCTTAGAGTGAATTCTCTCGAAAAAGCTTCTTTTTGCAGGAGCAGCTCCCGAACAGGCAAAAGAATCAGTGCAGAAAACAGTGACAGATGATGTAAGTCACATGAAGGGGCAGACTCCAGAACCACCCAAATCTAGGTTCCGGGTCCATGAATGTGTCACTTTTTTTTTACTTTGAGCCTTGTTTTTCTCCCTTGAAAAGCAGAAATAATGATCAGGTAGGGTCATTATATTATAGGATAACATATTATATCTCTTTGATTCCAAGTAGTTGATTGCTTTCTCATTTTAACAAATCAGGATATGTCTTACAATTGATGTTGGCTCTGATTCAATAAAATGCAGTATATAAAATTCCTGGCACACTGAAGTACTCGGGAGCTATAACTTACTTTGATTAGCTTTATGTTGTCCGTTTTCATCATCTATTTTACTGATCTCATACATTTTCAACGTGTCACCTACACAGTGAGGAATTTCAAATTTATCAACATCAGACTCAACTCCTAATGAGGTAGGAGACCAGCGGGACTTAACTTCCTAATCCCAATAGGATGAAGTAAGACACTGGCAGGAACCAGCAGGTGGCGCCAAAGGCAACCTCTGGTTTCCCTCGCTGCTCATTAGCATAAGACACTCCCACCAGTGCCATGACAGTTTACAAATACCTTGGCAACAACCCCTAAGTTCCTGCCCCTTTCCGTGACAATGACCTAAAGTTACTGCCCCTGTTTTCCAGAAATTTCTGAATAACCCACCGCTAATTTGCATGTAATTAATTTGGCCTAAAATGGCTGCTTACGTCGTAATACTGTTTTACAATCAGATTTATTCTGTAAAAAAGAAGGAAAATGGGGAGAGGTCCCTTATGTAAAGGCTTATGGCTGTTTAATGGCTCATGAAATAAAGGGCACCAAGAAGCCGTGTTTAAGGCATCCCACCCTAGCTGTTCCCACTAGAAGGCATAGACCCTCCCCACTCTCTCCTTAGTTCCTCCAATTCTGAGGGGGTCCTGCCAGTTCTCTAATGCAGGATTCTACCCCAAGGTCATCAGGCATGACACCCCTTCCCCTTATCCAACTAGCCCCAGCCTATAACCCCTACTGCCCATTGAAGTAAGCGCAACCAGTACTACTAGGAGTGGAGCCCCTTATCAGCCCCTAAAATGAAACCTGTGTCCTTTGCAGGAAGTAGCTGGCAGAGAGGAAGGAACACTTAGAGTACATTATGCCATTCTGTGTGTCTGATTTGGCTTTATGCAGGGAGAAATTTGGCCTGTTTTCAGGTAAGCCAGGGAAGTTAATAGAAGAGTTTGTTAAGTTGACCATATTCTTCAATTTAACTTGGCATGACTAGCATGTATGGTCATCCACTTGCTGAGAGTGAAGGAGAAGCAGAAGATGCTGGGCGCTGACTGTGAGTGTGCAGACGGAGCAGCCACATGTAATGAAGGCCATGCCAGTTATTGTATCAGAAGAGATGAAGTTCCAGATCTAGACCCTTAGTGAGATGACCAGGATGATTCTCAAGATATTGAATGCAGAAATCACATGGTAACGTGTTTAATATATTTAAAAACATGCTTCGTTAAGCCAGTTAAACATGACAAAATTAAAGAAGGAACTTGGAGAAAGACAAAAGTCCTGCTCTGTTTCAGAGCCGTTTGGTTGAGGTACTCAAGAAATACGCTAATGCAGACCCAGACTTCCTGGAAGGGCAAACTCTCCTGGTTGTGCATTTTATTACTCAATCTACCCCTGACATTGGGAGGAACCTGAAAAGAGCATCAGTGGGACTCTAAACCTCTATAAGCAAACTCTGAAACATGGCCTTTGGACTTAAAACAATAGAGATGAAAAAAAAAAAAAAAGAGAAAACAAAATCCCAAAAGTACAACTATTAACATCTGCTTTAAGCCCCTTGCCACCTCGGGATTATCTATCCTGAGGAAGTGTCATGAGATCAACGTCTGGGATGCCCAGACAATAGTCTCCAGCTTGCTGGTCCCTGGGCCAGAATCAGTGTGCCTACTATAATCAAGAGGGCCATTGGCAATGAGGCTATCCTAACAATCCCTGGTGAGAGAAGAAAAAAGCTCCCTGTCAATACTAGAGCTAACCATCTTCCATTCACCCCAATGAACTGCCTTGGTTGAGTAAAATTACTGGGATTCCTCGACCCTTGACCTGACAGACAGTCTGCAGTATCAACTAGCGGCTACCGAAACACTTTTCATCTGTGTCTCCACTGCTGGGTGAGTTCTCTGGTGGCTCAGGAATTTCAGAATCTCACCTTGAGCAACATGGTTCACCTCCTCCCTTAGATGGCATCCCTTTCCCTGCCTCTCCCTGTATTACATACCTATTGAAGCAAACAAAACTTTGTAAATAACTTGGATCCAGGTTGTTTTGCTTAATATATTTCTGCTTATGTGTATATACAGGTGTTGTGATGTGTGTTGTGACTAACATGCTGTCAAGTTGAATGATTAAAAAAATGGCTCCTATAAACTAAACAGATAAGACCAAATACTTCTCAAGTTCACATAACTTGGTAATCTTTGGGTAAATGGAACTAGTCTAAACTTATTAGTTTGTTGGTAACATTGTATCTTTTAAAATTTAACTTTAACATTCTTACCTAGGTGAGCTGCTAAAGTCTGCAGGCGTTAGAATTGCTAACAGAAAAGTGGCTTTACATAGTGATTGGCTTTACATGGCATTTTACTTATAAAAAAATAAAGGAACCAGACAGTAGAAAAGACAGATGTGGAAAAGGTTATAGATACAAAAATGTATTTTTGGTAACAGAGGATATAGAAAGTAATTCTTAAATGAGGGAAAATCTTGTATGGTGAATCTTATCCTAAAATAAAATGACTGGTATTTAAGGGAAAGGTAGTATAAGACAAGTCAGAAAGGCCAAACATGTCATAAAGGGTCTATGTCATGATAAGGTTCATGAAGAGGAATTTATGAAAAAAAAATTGTGTGTGATTAAACTAGCTATAATTAACATGGAATTGCTTATAATAGTCTTTCTAAAGAATGGTCTTTATATTAAAACAAGGTTTTCTTAAGATATTGATTTGCTTCTGAATTTTATAACATGTACTGTTTAAAACTTTTTTCATTCATATCTCAGAGGTTCAACCATTGTTATGTCTCACTGCTTGCAACTTGTTCTCCCTTTGAGAAAGCCCGAGGTAACTTTCTTCAGCTTTTGTCAGTTCCTGTAATTTTTCCTTCTCTGTTTCTAATTGTTGTTATAGCCTAATGCTGAAATATTTTATCTTAGAGGTCTATAAAAGCACTAATTTCCTCCATTATAATTTGGATTTATTTATTTATTTATTTATTTATTTATTTATTTATTTATTTATTTTGAGATGGAGTCTTGCTCTGTCACTCAAGCTGGAGTGCAGTGGCTCGATCTCAGCTCACTGCAACCCTCGCCTCCCAGGTTCAAGCAATTCTCCTGCCTCAGCCTCCTGAGTAGCTGGGATAACATACGCCAGCCACCACACCCACTACTTTTTGTATTTTTTTAGTAGAGATAGAGCTTCACCATCTTTACCAGGCTGGTCTTGAACTTCTGACCTCGTGATTAACCTGCGTTGGCCTCCCAAAGTGCTGGGATTATAGGCGTGAGCCACCATGCCTGGCTTAACTTAATTTTGTCAATATGTAACCTTAGTTTTGTATTTTGGTTTTTGGCTTCTATGTTGCTTAAAAAGTGTTTCAGGGACTGATGAATGCCTGCCCACCTCTATTTGCATCTGGCTTAAATTGACTATAAGATGCCCCAAAACCTAATTTGAGCCATGATGAGAAACAGGAGGACAGACATATCTTACTATACTTCCTTTGGAACTTAGGCCAGGTTCAAAAGACCCTTGAAAAATATGAAAATAAAGCATTCTCCTCAAAGGAAAATAACAGCTCCCTGGTTCCACCAGGAGACTTAGTCCTATTAAAAACTAGGAAATGAGGACCCCATGCCAAGGATCAATTCCATTTAGTTACATAGCTATAACCAGGACGCTGACCCCAACTATATCTGGTTCACTGTCAAAAGTACCCTCTCTAGTCTCAGCTGGTTTTTACCCTTCCTAGGATCTTTGACAGCTATCTTGTTACTAATAATTTTGTCCCTTGCTTGTTTAACCTCCTTGTAAAGCTTGCGTCTTCTAGACTACAACAATTCCATGCAAAAGAATGGTGGTAGAAGGCTTCCGATCCATCCCATCTTCTGACATTGAAAATGAAAACATGCTCTCGTTTGACCAATGAGCCTCTTAGATGCAGTATCCAGGGATTTTTTTACAGCTCCAATGCTAGGCAGGGCCTATCCCCACAAAATTAGCAGAAAGACCTCCTCCCTTCTGCAGTCCCCTTAAGATTAAGGAGGAGTGTCGAATCTTTGAGTGGGAATGAGATAGTGGACCAGCAGGACGTATTTCCTGGTTGACAGGATGAAGTGAAGAAACTGGCAGGAACTAGTAGGTGGCACCTAAGGCAACCTCTAGTTACTCTCACTGCTAGAAATTTCTGAATAACCCACCCCCTAATTTGCATGTAATTAAAAGTAGGTATAAGTGGGTATAAATACAGCTGCCAACAGTCCGTACCCTGCTGACTCTGGGTGCATTGCCAAGGAGTCTGCCCTGCTCTGCAAGGAGCAGCTCCAGTTCAGTACAATATTGCTGTTTAATACTGTTGGCTCACCCTTGAATGCTTTCCTGGGAAAAACCAAGAACCCTCCTGAGCTAAGCCCCAATTTCAAGGCTAGCCTGCCCACCTGCATCATCAGCCTGAATATGAACATAGATTTTAATGTTTCCCAGCTAGTTGTCCATGGGAAATTGTTTAATCCCCCTTCATATTGGTTATCTAACAGGTAAAGTGGTGAGAAGCCATTCTCCATAGGGTCGGCATGATGGTTACATGAGAAAAGTTATGTTGCAAATGCTGAAAAATGCATAAAAATATACAGTGAAAATGTGTGTTCTTTAGAAACCTATGTACTTGGTGTTAAAAACCATGCAATCTATTTGTAAGTTGGGATGTTATTTACTTTAACTTTCTGAACCTCTCCATTTTCTCTTCTCATTTGTAGAATGGGAATGTGTGATATTGTGAAATATATACGTTTGGTCTTTGGCTCAGTTTCCTGGTATACAACTCCTACAGTCTTCAGACTATCCAAAGTGAAGTATTTTTGTATGCTAATAATTGACTGAATACTAGAATTCCCTGGGTAACTTCAGGATGGAGGTTGGTCATCAGAAAGACCAAGGCATAATTTTAGAGGGTTTGGTCTTTTAGCCCCACCCCCTGACTTCTAAGGAGGGGAGAGGGGCTAAAGGTTAAGTCAATTATGAATGGATAATGATGTAATCAATCATGCATATGTAATGAAGCCTCTATAAAAAAACCAAAAGGACAGGGTTTTGAGAGCTACCAGATTGCTGAATACATAGAGGTTGTCGTGACTAGGGAAGGCATGGAAACTTTGCACCCCTTCCCCCGTACTGCGTTCTATACATCTCTTCATCTGTGTCCTTTGTAATACCGTTTATGATAAACCAGTAAATGTGCTTCCCTGAGTTCTGTGAGCCACTCTTGTAAATTAATCAAACCCAAAGAGGGGATCATGAGAGCCCCAACTTGGAGCCATTTAATCAGAATTTCCACAGGCCTGATCTGAGGTCTGAAGAGGAAGCAGTCTTTGGACTGAGTCCTCAACCTGTGGGATCTGATGCTACCTCTAGGTAGATAGTCTGATGCTACCTCTAGGTAGATAGTCTGATGCTACCTCTAGGTAGACAGCCCAGCATTGAATTGGAGGATACCCCGCCGGCGCCTGCCGCAGAACTGATGGTTTGCTTGGTGTGTGGAGAAAACCCCCACGCATTTGGTCACAGAAGCATTTTGTATTGATTGTTGTTGAGTGACAGAATAGAAAAAACACTTTGAGTTTATTTTTTCCATACATGGGATGCTAAAACATCAAAATAAACCTATTCATTTATTAAAAGACATATATGATGTATATATAAAGTATGCTATGGATAATATATTACATATACAATGTAATAGTGTATATCAGTCCATTTTCACACAACTATAAAGAATTACTTGAGACTGGGTAATTTATAGGAAAAAAAGGTTTAATTAACTCACAGTTCCACATGGCTGGGGAGGCCTCAGGACACTTAAATCATGGTGGAAGACGAAGGGGAAGCAAGGCTTGTTTTACGTGGCGGTGGGGCTGGGGGGAACTGCCAAACACTTTTAAACCATTAAATTTCATGAGAACTTTCTCACTATCAAGAGTACATCATGGGGAAAACCGCCCCCATGGTCCAATTACCTCCTACTAGGTTCCTCCCGTGACACATGGGGATTACAATTCGAGATGAGATTTGGGTGAGGACACATAGCCAAATAATATCATAGTGGATACAATGTATTATGCATAATATATTTGTTTTATTGAGCACCTATTACATACCAGGCACTCTTCTAGGCTATGGAGATTCAGATGTAATATATGTGAAGGTCTTGGCTTTATGACCACTCTGTGTCTTGTTGTGCTTCCATTTCTTCACTTATGAAGTCAAGAAAAAATATCACTTACATCATATGATTGTTATGAGAATTAAATGAGCTAATATTTGTAAATGTTTGGAAGAGTGGCCAGGAGAAAATAAAGTTTAGCTCTTATCATTACATCTATTCTCATGCTGCATTTTGTAGGAGTTAGGGCATAGGCTCTGGAACTAGACTATTGGGCTAAAATTCTAGGTCTATTATCTACACACTGTGTGACCTCAGGCTATTTACTTAATCTCTCTGGGCTTCTGTTTAACTATCTGTACAATAGAACAATAAGATCCACCTCATGGTGGGTGAGAGGATTGAATATTCTGATATTTTTAGAGCACTCAGTGTCTAGCACATAGTAAGCTCCATATAAGTATTTGCTATATCAAATTAATAAATAAAATTGTGCTTCCTTTTATATGAAGTCTTAGAACAGGCCAAATTTATCTATAATTATAGAAATCAGATCAGCAATTTCCTATGGTGAGTGATGGGGGAGGATTTGTTGCAAAGGGACAGGAAAGAAGTTTTTGGAGTGAAGCCAGTGTTCTATATCTTGATTGGAATGGTGGTTACATGGGTGTTTGTCAAAAGTCATCACACTGTATAGCTAGAAATGGCTGCATTTTAATACATGTATATCGTACTTCAATAAAGTTGCAAAGAAGTTACAACAAATGCTTGGTCTAGCAGTACTGAGGCCAAAATTGAAATGATCAGGAAAAGATGAATATAGTCTTGCACAGGATCTATAAGGTGGCCATATACTAGATGAGATCATCCAGTGTGTGTGTTTAGGAGCAACGACTTTGAAATCTGATGGACCAGAGTATGTACTGTGAAACTTATTAGGTATGTGATGAAAGAATAAACACTGTTCCCATATAATAGATGAGACAAATGAAAAATGTGCCCTTGGGCTGATCACATCACTCTTCTGAACATTAGTTTCCTCCTTTGTGAGTTAGGGGAATTAGGTCATTCCTGTGGCCTTTCACTTCTAAAATTATTTGGTTCTATGACTTAGAAATACCATGATAATTAGAGATAGAACAAGAAACACTTTCTTTTCTGTTTTTTCTTTTCTTCTTTTTTAAACTTTTAACCCTCAGGATCAGTACTAATTAGGGGCAATTTAAATGAAGATAACAAGGAGTAATTTTTTTTTTTTTGAATCATCTCTTGGAAAACCTATAGCATTAAAAGCTTTATTTGTAAAATTGGTGTTTTTTAGTTATTTCTTAAAACTGCTATTGTCTGTGGATATGATGTCTGATTCACTGAGGTTTAATTTGCTTTGGGGGTCTTAAAAAAATAAACTGCACAGCAATACCATTAGATTCCTCAAATTCCATTTGATGTAGCACTCATTATCAAAAGGTTAATGCCAGAAATAAAACTAGCCTCATATGCCATTACTATATGTTTGAGTGATGGGAGGTGAGCTAGTGCTTGTACTGAAGACAACTTATGTCTGAAAAATGTTGGGAAAAGCACACTGCCCAAATTTTTAAAAGCTATTTGTTAATAGTGGTTTTTTTTGGTTTGTTTGTTTGTTTTTTTTTGTTTTTTTTTTCTATCTAACTTTTCATTTATATTTAGACAAAACAAGACAGGTTTTTAAAAATTTGTGTATGCTATATATAATGTACTTTTTTTAAAAAAAAAAAAAAAACACCTATAATTGCTTTTCTCCACTTTTGCACAAATGCTTTTGTTTACTCTTATTTGCAGACAAGGCTTGTGAATTATATCATGAATTTTTTGCACAGATATTTGAGACAATTATGAAAAACGTGTCCCTTGGTATAACTTTATAACTACATCTTACTATTGCGCAATATAAATGGTAAGTTTTAGAAGGGTATAGCCTCATACATGAAATCATAAATACTTGCAAAACACTCCTTTTTCCTTAATAGTTCCAATTACCTCATTAATATTTGTTTAGATGCAGCAAGCAGAAAACATACTTTGTAACATCTGTTCGTTGAACCGGCTTTTCATTGAATCACAATTGGCCACTAATAGCTGCAACAAAGAAAATTATGAGAAGATTGTTTCTAAAGCACAAATGCTTTTTTTGCCATTGTTTTCCAGCAGTGAATATGCTTGTAGGAAAAAAAAAGAAATAAACATTAAAGAGAGTAGCACTGTAGTCTCCTGGCTATGTATGTCCCATATTCTGTGAATGGGAACATCATTTTGTTACTGGATAGCTAAACAACTGCTTACGTGATCGATAAAGAACATTATCTTAAATCATAGCATGAATTCCCAATATCATACATAAAATCAATAAAGCACACAAAGACCAGGACTGAATTTTTCCACTAAAAGATTGCCTGCTGCTTTGGAAAATAATATTTAGTAGGTTGGATTTTTTTTGTTGTTGTTGTTTTACTAATTATGAGCTCAGTGGCAGTTTATTCTGCAGTAAATCTGCTGGTGTGAGATTAAACCTGTTATTGAACAGAGTTTTGAATCTACTGCAAGGCACTCATCACTGCTGGAGAGTGAACATTGCTGTTATCTCATTTAAAAGTTGGCCAGCAAAGCAGCCCATTTGTTTAAAATGCAATTAAGCTGGTGTCTTCAAGAGAAATTAGCAAGGAGTACTTCATTTTGGAGGCATAAGAGGTCTGTTCGTAGACACATTAATCCTGTGATTTGGGACATCGCTGCAATTTGGGACCCTGTTCTGAAAGGCTGTTCGGAACACACAGCACAAAAGGGGAAAACTGGGTGAGAATAAAGTTCAGTTTTGTTGTTGATCAAAAGGAATTACGCCCACATATTCACACCCTAAACCTTCAGCACAGTCTTGCACTTTACATGCACCAATTGAAGAAATTAAAAAGCAAGTTTAATGAATGTTGCTGCTGAACTGAATCAAAAGGTCAGCCACTTTTCACATAAATGTATGTATGATAACAATCTGTTTTTAGAAGAAAATATGTAGTAATTTCACTGCTGGGTAATTGTTTTAAAAGTGCTTAGTATTGAGTCCATTTTAATTTCACAATGCAATGATTACTACGAAAACAATGGATGGCTATTTGTCATGAAATTTCCCAGAGACCCAGTTACATGAAGCAGAAGACTTATCTTTGAAACAGTGCACTTTCAGATCTCTTCTATTAATGCTGTTTCTAATTCTAGAAAAAAGTAATGTTTTGGGTGATACCACCAAAATATGTTATTTTGCAAGAACAAAGATTTTATCTTGCAAAAAGCAAAGGAACTTGGCAATGCTTTACTTATTTCTTCAGGTAGTAAAAATATAAACTATATATAGCATGAGATTTAAAAATGAAGCATGGATTTGAGGTAATTACCTAGATGAGTCAAGCAAAACACAATTTAAATTATGGTAATTGTTCACAGAAACAACAGATTTTTTGGTGTCTGAAATATCAGGTGTTTATCCTCACTTCTTTCGGCTTCCTAAAGTGACTGCCATGTAAGGTATTTGTGTGCTGTAAAGATTCAGTGGGTGCCTATTTCTCCCAGACACCCCTCTTTATTTTGGTTGATACGCTCAAAGACAGCAGAATAGGCATCTCATTTCAACATTTCAATCAATCCTACATGCTGAAGAATTGTATGTAGTAGAATTTCAGCTTTGCAGAGATCTCAGTTGACTCAGAGAGAGATAGTTGCATATTAACTCTGTTAGAGCCAGAATCATTTTAAAAATCAGTTCTGCCACAAATCCTTATAAAATATACCTTGTACTTTATTGTGCTCTTTATCAGAACACATCAGTTTAGTTTCACTGTTTCGAATGAATCAAGATCATTATAAGTATCAGCTATTAAGATAAATTGAAACACACAAACACACACACATACACTCACAACAGAAACAGCTAGTGTTTTCAAGGGACTAGGTAGAACTGCTCCAGGCAAATTTAATAAAAATCCTGTTCAAGATGCTGACATTATAACCACTTCAGCAATATTTTATTTAAATCATCAGCTAATTCGTCTAAGCTCCTTGAAGGCAGGGATAGGCTGTATTTATCTTTGTCAACTTAGTACTAACTATAGGGCCTCGATCATTTGGAATATAATAAACAACTGACTTTTTTTTTCATTGTAAAATCTGGGCTGCTTTTTATTCTCACTTCTGATTCTAATCAATGACCCCATCACCATCTTCCCCAAACTGTTTGCAGTTTTATTTCCTCTTTTGTTTTTTTTTATTTTAACACAGACAAAAAAGGCTACTTTCTCAGGGCAGTCTAGACTGTCTACTACTTTTTTTTTTTTTTTTTTTGCCCTACTCCCTAGTACATGGGAGGGGACTTGCCTCTCTTTTCTCTCCTTGGTTTGCATCTCGCTATAATAGAAACTAGATTTTCGCTTATCTATGAGAGCGTCTTCTTTCTTATTTCAAATTACATTTGGTTCTAAATCTAGTCTAGATACTCTATATTATTGGAAATGCAATTTTAAGAATATTAATTTTTTATTTCTTTCACTATATGACTTTGGGCTTTTTTCCTCCTTAATAAAAGCAAATTTTTATTTTTTCCACCACTATGAATTTAAAAGCCAGTTGAACCTCATTGTAAATATAATTTGTGTATTTATTATCTTATTTTTTGGATATTTTCTATTGGGTTCCTAATATTTTTCCTATTTGTGATCTAAATATGTTAAGAATAGATACCCTGTGTCATATTTATTGGAAATATTTTGTTGTTTACTTTTTACTGTTGAATTCAGTTTGGTTTCTGAAGTTCAAAAGTTTCAAAGTGTAATATAGTTATATAATTCTCATTGTTATTTCACATAAAGAAATCAGAAAAATATTCACAAATATCTTCTATTTCTTCATGGTTGGAATTTTTATATTTAACTTTTGTTCCACTTGGAACTTATTTTCATAAATGGCTTCAGATCAGAATCTGAATTGATTTTTATCCAAATAACTAACCAATTGCCCCAGCTCTTTGTTGAAATAATCTTTTCCTCTTCCCACAGATTGGTTATGCCTCCTTTATCATCCATAGCCTATTACTGGGCTACTTGCCAGTCCCCTAGAACCATATTTAAGAGAATGTGGGACAGCAATTATAAGATATAGAAAAAATGGGGCTGCACATGCCTAAGAGTTATTTAGTTTGTTGTAAACTCTGCTCCAAATATTCCATATAGCTTTTTGAATGGTGTTATCACCACAGCTGCTATAGATAATGCAACAAAACTCCACTACCCCATGCAATAATGTTTGATTAAGAAAGAAAGTTAGTAGATTATCAGGAAGTAGGAGGTATGTTAAAAAAAAATTTATAAGTTGGAAGGCAGGCTTTTAGTTCATACTTACACTTTGGGAATATTTGCTATCAAAATATGATTGCTTTGTGACCCACAAAGTGGAAAAATATATTTGCTGTACATTTATCTGACAACGACTTGTATCTAAAAATTAATGAGATAAAAGGAAACTACTTAATAGAAAAATGGGAAAAGATTTGAATGCAGACTTCATTAAAGAAGATATACAAATGGCAAATGGGTATAGAAGAAAGTACTCAATCTCACTAGTCATTAGAGAAACGTATACTAAAACATCAATGAGATACCACTACCACTCATAAGAATGGCTAAAAATAAAATGAATATCAAGTACATTTTTGGTAAGGACATTAAGAAACAAACTCAGATGCTACTGGGGAATAGAAATTAGTGTAACCACTTGGAAACTGTTTAGGACCATCTACCATATTGCTGACCAAAAACATATCCTATGACCCAGACTTTATACTCCTGATAGCAGCAGGAAGCAGACAAATGCCTAGGCAGATGGGGCAGGTCCCCAGTGAAACCCCACCTCCAAGCCAAAGACAGTTTAAAGCCTGAAAGTCAAGCTACAAGTCAAAACCATGGTCCAGATTGAGAACCTGTCTTCCCATTTGGTGCACTGTCCTTTGATTGATCCCTACCCTTCACCTATTTTACATATACCTGCCCTTCTCTAATTGGTTTTTTTATACTGTTGTGCCCATCTTTGAGTGGTGCCTTTGCTTTAACCTTTTCTGCGTACTCACAAAACAATCAGCATACACTCCTCTGTTCTGAGCCCATAAAACCCTGGACTCAGCCACACTGAGAGAGAAACCACCAGACTCTGGGTGGTTGACCATCCTCGCATCCCCTCTCTGCTGAGAGCCGTTTTGTTACTCAATAAATTCTTCTCCATTCTCCTCACCCTTCAATTGTCAGAGTTTCCTAATTCTTGAATGTGGGACAAGAACTTGGGAACCACCAAACACAGGTACGAGCTATAACACTGGTGGGCTGGGGCACACCCAGGCCAAAGGCAGGCTTAGCCAGTGCACAAGTCAGGTGAGGTCCAGGCAGGCCAAGAGGGCAGGGTGTCTCCTGCGGCAGGTAGCATGGCCGAGCAAGGCCTGGGCAGGGGCATCACCAGCTGGAGGTCCTTGGGTTGCAAAGTGAGAAAAATCCTGTATCACTTCTAGGTATGTACCCAAGAAAATGCATATTCATGATCACCGAAAGCCACATGCTAGAATCTTTATAGCTCTTCATAGTAGCCTCACACTAGAATCAGCCAAAATATCCATCAACAATAGAATGATAAATATATCACAATGTATTCAGAAAATGGAATAATATACAGCAGTTTTCTCAAAAAAATTTATATTAGTATCATTTGGAGAGTTTTTTTAAAACTACAGATTGTTTTGCCCCACACTGAATTTCTGATTCAGCATTGTCAAGTTGGCAGCATGAGAACTGCTTTGATATTTGTGTTTCTAGTAAGTTTCTACAATGCTGATAACTGATGGTGTGGGAACACCTTTTGATAATCACTGGACCCAGTAATTAGAACAATCTATAGCTACTGCAACAACATGTATGAATCTCATAAACCTGACATTGAGCACAGGGAGCTAGACCTTGATATAAAGGTGAAAAACAGGCAAGACAAAGTCATCGTGTTAAAAGTCACAACAAGGTTACACTTGGAGGAGGAGGAGTAAAAGGAAGGAGGACAGACGAATTCTTCCGTGGTGCTGATTCTGATATGTTTCTTGATTTAGGTGACTGTAATATACATATTTTGTATGTATATATGTAAAACAATCCATATAAAATTAAAAATGAAATCTAAAAAGTCCAAATACTATGTATGTATCTTCCAGATTCAATCAAATGACCATGATGTTGATGAATTCTAGTCCAGAATATGTGTTCGTATAATTAAAAGTTTTTTAAACCCGACCCTCAACCAAGGATTTCTCACTGTGGATGAGAATGTACCAAGCATTGTTGCTGTTCCAGGTGTGATCGGTCGAAGCTCTTCTAGGTGAACCCTCAGAGCCCAGCAGTGAAGGTGCAATCTCTGGCCTGCAGCCCTCAAAGCAGCTCACCTATGGCTTTCCAAGCTGCTGAATTCTGAGGATGTGCCCTGTGACGTCTCCTACAGCTGCTTTTACAGGAAAATAGGAATCGATGGAAGTAAAGATGGAAGCAAGAAAAGTTAGGAAATATTCCAAGAGTGAAGAAAAGCAGAAAGGCCTTCCAGCTGAGGAGGGCAACAGAAGGCTCCTTCATAAGGAATAAGCACAGAGCTTAATCTTGAGAAGAGAAGGGAGACAGGACATGCTTTATTGCTCTTGTTGTTTTTGGCCTAGTGACTATGCCCTGATATTGCCCCAAAATAGAGTCTGCAGACTGGAAACAGCTTATAGGAGTTTATTTCCCTTTCTACTTTGCTGCTGCTATTGTTTCTCTCTCAGGGTCTTTTCTCTTCAAAGCCAGGTTAACAAGACAAACGTCAATTTTTTTTTTTTTTAAACAAGGTAAGTTGCTTTCACAGGGGAAAAAGGAAATCATCCGTAAAGACCCTAAATTCTCTCCATCCACTTTCCCTTGGTGCTCAGTACTTTTCATGGGCCTGAAGGTTACCTGCCTCCAGCTCCTGGGACGTCAGCTCCTGGGACACATGGCTTTACCTCATCCTCCGCCTCCTCGGGGCTCCTTTCCTCTGTTTTTTAAAGATGGTCTTACTAGGCCTGGTAGTTGTAATAGCTTAGCCTATGAAGGGAAAAACTTGCCTATGTGTTTTGAACTTTGAAAACATTGAGATAAAATTAAAACCATGAGTAGAAAATAGAGAAAAAAATTGAATAGGGGTACTCTATTATCTACTTATTTTCCTGGCATTTGTGTGTAAATGAGTGGCAAAGTTCATCTGCATTTTACATAGAAACATTAGCTCTTTCATTGTCAAAAGATGCTCGTTTCTTAACTACTATCAGGAAGGGAAATAGAGGGAAATAGAGGGAAAGCACAAAAGAAATACTTGTTGCAGTTGTCAGTTTTATACGCCAATGCTTGGAAATCCAGAGACCAGCTCTACCAAAAGCATAACTTTGAGAAAGAATGAATATTTTTTGACTGCATAGCTACAGATTAGTTAGCAAAGAAACCCTTAGATGTTATACTCGATGTTATGGGGGGAGACAGAGTTAAAGAAAATAAATAAATGAAAGGCAAGATCCCTTTGCTCAATGAGTTCACTGCCTAATAACAAGCGACTAACAAAATAAAAGAATAAGAGTGCCAGGATTAAAACAAAGAAAAGACAAAGATATGAGAGATAAAGTCTATTTATATTGAAAAAGACATTCAACAGGCTTTGCTAGACATCTCAATACTGCTGACTAGTTCAATCCTACTTTGTTTAAAAATAAAATTCTTTTATTTGTGAATTAATCTGTAAAGACCTATTCTCATCTATGCCTTTTCTATTTTTCAGAGCCATTTTTTTCCTACACTTTCTCTGGTTCTTCAAATACACTATAAACATTTTCAGAAATAGGGTATATTCTCTATTATTTATTTATTAGTATCTTTCTTCACTTCTCCTCCATCTCCAAATTATATCGATTATAAAGATATAGGCTTGGTAGTTGGTGCCTATAATCCCAGCTACTTGGGAGAATTGAGGTGGCAGAATTGCTTGAGCCCAGGAGTTTGAGGCTTCTAGGCTGTAGTGAACTATATAATCATACCACTGCACTTTAGCCTGGGCAACAGAGTGAGACCCTATCTCTAGAAAAAAAAGGAAAAGAAATAAAGAAAAAAAAATAGAGCAAAGAGAAAGTAAATGTATAAGGAATATTGTAGAGTAAGGGATAAAATTAGTAACTGAAATCAACACTATCAAGACTTGGAGAAAAGAAGGCTGAAAATTTGATCTCTGCTTTTCAGGGAAACACAATTTGCCTTTCACGTGGTAGTTGTGTGCTCTTTTCAGAACACATGTCTAACCATGTCATACTTTCCAACCTGCTTAAAACCTTTCATGAGTACGCATCTCCACTTCTTTCCTTATCTCAAAAATAGGTCAAGTCCTTTATTCTATGCTCTAATGGCAAAATGAAACTCTTCTTTATGGCACATACTGCAGTTTCATTTCAACAACTTTAAATAAGATGTACATTTCCTGCCTCGCACTTCTTAAACTCTAAGTTCCGTGAAGTTAGTGACCTTGTCTCTTTGTGTGCATCATAGTATGCTCAGTGCTTTCTGCATATAGTATGATGTAATTAGAATTTGTTAAAACAAG
This sequence comes from Mandrillus leucophaeus, assembly GCF_000951045.1. Classification (NCBI taxonomy): domain Eukaryota; kingdom Metazoa; phylum Chordata; class Mammalia; order Primates; family Cercopithecidae; genus Mandrillus; species Mandrillus leucophaeus. The sequence continues at coordinate 4,225,947 of NW_012101854.1, forward strand.
CCAGGCATGGGGGCTCATGCCTATAATCCCAGCACTTTGGGAGGCCGAGGCGGGCAGATCACCTAAGGTCAGGAGTTTGAGGCCAGCCTGGCCAACACGGTGAAACCCTGCCTCTGCTAAAAACACAAAAATTAGTTGGGTGTGGTGGTGAGTGCCTGTAGTCCCAGTTACTTGGAAGGCAGAGGCTGGAGAATCGCTTGAACCCAGGAGGTGGAGGTTGCAGTAAGCTGAGATCGCACCATTGCACTTCAGCCTGAGCGACAGAGTAAGACTCCATCTCAAGAAAAGGAATCTTTTAAAACAGTGAAGAAGGGAGGGGTATCCATTTTTTCTTATTGAAACCTGATAAAAATGTCTTTTTAGATCTTCAAAAAAGCAGAGTGTGTAATATGGGAAACACTGCACTCAACAACAAAAAAATCTCATTATAATTAAGTACAAGGTGGAATATTTACCTACGGAGAGTGTGATGTGGGAAACATTGCCCTCAACAATCTCATTATAATTAAGTGCAGGGTAGGATATTTACCTACCCATAAACATTCTTCAGTGCCTAACTTCCAAGATACTAAGGCATAGTTTGATAACAGCAGCTTGATAACAATCCAACATGATCCAAGGATGAAATTAGGCCTAATAAAGGAAGGCTTCATATTTTTTCAAAAACACTAATTCAACACCAATGCTTCCTACAACTAAACATCAAATAGAACAAGTACTTAAAATGGAGATATTGTTTAACTAATTTATGGCAGAGCCATAGCTTTCAGAATCAGTCGATCCGAGGTAAGCTTGACATTTGCTTGTGAAAACTGAGAGGCCAAATAAAATGCAGGCTGGATAAGAGGTGGAATTACAGTTATAGCTAGTGTTAGTTTGTAGAGATGTGAAATATAATCATTGCATAAATGAAACCCTCTTCACTTCCTCTCAAATGATATCTTCTTTATCAACCTCTACTTGGAGTCACCTATAGTTCCTTTTCCTGAGTGTATTTCAAAGACTGTCGGTTCTGAGAAAAGGTCTTTGCACATTTATTTGTAAAAACATGTCAGTTGAAATGCTTAAGAATTTATTTCTTGAAAATTAAAAGGCATAAACTTTCATAAGTCTTTTATGGTGACCCAGATCTAAAATTGTTGGCAATCAACAAAACTAAGTATAAAAATAGATTTATGGGATGAAGCGTTAGCGTTAATCAGAAGGGTTGATGTTGGAATGAATATAAATAATTGCCAAGGAAAGCTTACGTCAACTGCAAATGGAAACTCAGAGGATATTTGAGACCTATGATGCCAATCATGGCGCTCAGAAAACAATACCCAAATATAAGGCCTCGGAAGCAAAGTTTCTCTCAGGCCTTCTCCTGCCCTCCTGTCATTCATCCCCCATTTTCCCCTGAGGCAAGTCATAGAAATTAGAGTTCCTCTTCCTTAGGGTGAATCATAGAAATCAGAAACCCCTTTGCCCGAAGTCAGCCATAAGGTCTAAAAATAGAGATTACTCTAACTTCTCTTCCTCTCCCACTGCACCACATCCCCCATTTTCCCCTGAGGCAAGTCATAGAAATTAGAGTTCCTCTTCCTCAGGGTGAATCATAGAAATCAGAAACCCCTTTGCCCGAAGTCAGCCATAAGGTCTAAAAATAGAGATTACTCTAACTTCTCTTCCTCTCCCACTGCACCACTTTTCTGCATAACAACTGGCTATAAAGAAACTAAGACTAAGACCCTCATCCCAGAGGGATCATATTCCATATTCAGGAGAAAGAAATTATACAACAGAGAGACTAAGAATCTGAACAGACAGGTCTCACCGGGAGTTCCCCTACTGGCCAGTCTATTGGCATTACATTATTACCCTTTTTGTCCAATCACATTTCTACATGACTGTCCCTGCTTCATCGACTCTGAGTCCTAAGTATAAAATCAAATAGCTTCCCCTGTATCTTTGGATCTTACTTCTGAAGTCTCCCATGTCATGTAAAACTATAATGAAATGTGTTATGTTTTTCTCTTGTTAACTTGTCTTTTTGTTATGAGGTATTGGCTATGACCCTTATGATGGATGAGGAAAGGTATCACTCCTTTCCTTACCTACACCAAAAAACCTAAAATCTTTAGGAATATAAAGGAGATAAGACATTTTTATTCTTCCAGCTTAGCTGGAAGGGGAGAAGGAAAGGAAGACATGTCACAGAGCAGGGATCTTTTTACTCTTAATAGTGTAAATGATGAATTATAGAGATATTGATTTGTGTGCATATTCTTTTCCTGATTAAGAATATTCTTCCTCTAAGAATGTTAGCAGATGGAAGAAGAGGGGGCATTGTGTAGGGATGGCAAGTAGTGTGAGTTGTAGGTCAGGACTATTCTGTAAGCTTGACTGTTTTACAAGAAAGAGAAAATGGAAACATATAGGTGTGAGAATTTTCCGGCTATGGCAATGGGTAGATGGTTGGGTCCTGACATGACTTCTCTATCAGCCTAGTAGTAAGAAGGGCAGGGAGCTCAAGTCCTAAGTCCTTGAATCTGGCTAAATCCTCACCTAGTGTGAACTACACTGAGCACCAGATTTCAGGCAAGCCACTCTGAACAATTTATTAATAGATTCTCATAGAGGGGTTAGGGAGTGTCCTCTCAAGTGTAGTCTATATCCTTTCTACAGCTTTTCACTGGTGTAGTAGAAAACAAAAATGAGAAATATTTTACACAAATCCAGTCTTTGAAATTACACCAGATGTTGTGGTCTGGCTAGTTCACAGGCATGTAAATTCAGAGGTACTGATGTGACTTTCCAGATTTTTAGCTCACATGGAAGGAAGATTGTTGGTTCTCTGTAAATGAAGACAGGAGTTTGCTGGTTTCTGAGAATAGCCAACATTGGAAATTCTCTTGAGGAAAGCACCTGTGAGCTAGCGGGATCACAGATAAAGGAGTAGCATCATAGAACACTAAAAACCAAGCCTTTAATTGCCATGCTGAAGGGTCCTCATGATTGAGTTTGGCACTGAGCAAGTGGGTACTACCAATGGGGTCATCTCTATTCAAACTGCCAGTGTGAGCTCAGGGAGGAAGCCATACAACACACAGCCAGGGTGGAATGGAAATGTCTTCATTCTCTGGCAACCTCATAATTCTGGGAATTCTGTACAATACAGTCAGAAAGCAGAAAATCCCAGAATAAGTGATATTAGAATTCTTGCCAATACTGATAAGTGGGTGCTTAGAGCCAAATTTTTCGTGTACTCTGCATTGTAGATACCTGTTACACAAGCAAGCCTCAGGGATCCAAGGCATTTCTTGAAACTGGAAAAAACAGTCCAAATGTTTTCTTAGAAGGGTAATTAGTGCTAAAAATAGCCCATTTTATTCCAGCATCAGAAGAATTGGGAGATGCGTTGAGGCCAAATGACTGCAAGTTATAGGAAACAAAGAAGAAAAGAAAATTCAAAGTGAATTTTAGTAGTAATTAGTTAATACAGTAGTTTAAGATAGGAAAGTATTTAATTTGGCTAAGGTGTTTGTATTGTGAATTAATTGCTGAACTGAGACTTACAATTAAAATATAGTCTACAGTATTTTAATGAAATGTAACTTCCTGCCTGAAAACTCTTTATTTCCCATCACTTTCAGGTTAAAGATAATAGTCTCCTAAGAGATCTCTTTTGCCATACCAACCCTCCCACTTCCCATCTTGTACAACACAAAAGCCAGGATGAGCTGTTTAAATGGGTATTAAATCTAGCACTTCTCAGCACAAAACCCGTTAGGAGCCTCTTATTTCACTCAGAATAAGAGTCTAGCAATGGCACGAGAGGTTCTACATGACTGGAGCCCACATATCCACTTTCTCTGTTCTCATCTCCTGTTATTCTCATCCAAATTACTTGATTCATACCAGCTGCCTTGTTGTCTTTGAACACTTTAGTTATGCTCTCACCTCAGGGCCTTTGCACTTGTTTTCTCTCTGCCTGCTCTTCCCAAAGATATACTCCTGATGTGCTCTACCAAATTTACTTTGGGTTGCTGCTCAAACACCACCTTATCAGTAAAGCCAACCCTTAGCACATTATGTAAACAGTAATCAAACTCCAACCCTTATGTTCTCTGTTTCTCTTGTCTATTTTATTATTCTATTCTGTTTTACCATTATTATTTTCCATATTATTAACCACATCTGACATTCTAGAAATGTGCTTTTTTATTGCTTTTTTCCTTCTGAAATGCATTGTTTCCTGATGCTAAGTGAGTACCTAGAACAGCTCCTGGTTCATAGTAGGCCCTTTTTTAGTCCATTTACACTGCTATTACAGAATATCACTGTACTAGTCCGTTTTCAGGCTGCTGATAAAGACATAACTGAGACTGGGTAATTTATAAAGTAAGAGAAGTTTAATGGACTCACAGTTCCATGTGGCTGGGGAGGCCTCACAATCATGGCGGAAGGTGAAAAGGCACATCTTACATGGTGGCAGACAAGAGAGAATGAGAGCCAAGCAAAAAGGGAAACCTCCTATAAAACCATCAGATCTCATGAGACTTATTCACTACCATGAGAACAGTATGGAGAAAAACATCCCCATGATTCTATTATCTCCCACCGGGTCCCTCCCACAACAGATGGGAATTATGGGAGCTAAAATTCAAGATGAGATTTGGGTGGGGTCACAGCAAAACCATATCAACCACAGACTGGGTAATTTATTACAAACAGAAATTTGCCCTCACAGTTGTGGAGGCTGGGAAATCTAAGATCAAGGTGCTAGCAGAGTAGAACCTGATTTTCTCTGCTTCCCAGATGGTGCTTCATTGCTGCAGCCTCCTCACATGGCAGAAAGTGGAAGGACCAAGAGACAGCAAGAGGAGGCCAAACTCGCCTTCTTATAACCACACCAATCCCACCCATGACGGTGGAACCTTCATGGTCTAATCACCTCTTAAAGGTCCCACCTCTTTATACTGTTACAATGACAATTAAATCTCAACATGCATTTGGGAGGGGACAAACCTTCAAACCATACCAGCCCTCAATGGGTATTTGTTAAAAGCATAAACACAATCCATAGTGAGATCAGTTATGTTACACATGCATAGGTTGCTGCTTAAACCTCCATTCTCTCCTCATAGTTTCATTATTAGTTACTTCTGGTTTCTTTTAAGTTCTTGGAACACAAAATTCTCCTTTTGGCCTCAGGATTTCTGTCCATGCTTTTCTCTATGCATGGAGGCCTTTCCTCAGTTTCTTCCTGGTCCTTAAGTATCCTTTAGGGTTAAGCTAAAATGCTAATTTATCAAAGAATCTTTTCCTGGCCAGCTTCACTATATTCAGTAAAACATCTTGATTGTGTTCTTCACAGTTCATAACATGTCTGCAGTTCTCATTAATGGGTTATCTTTGGTATTTATTGTCTTAGCTTTTTCTACAAAATCACAAATTCTGTAAGGGATTGCCTTGTTCACCAATGTATCCCCAAAGACTAGCAAATGGCTGGCACATATGGCCTGGGAAAAATTATTAAGGACATCACCAAAGAGAGGGTGTTTTGATAGAAAACAATTAAAATGAATAAGTTTCTACATTAGGTTCTAATCATACGTACTTGGTTAAAGTGGAGTTGGTTGTTTCTGACACTCTCTTAACTATGGGAATGACCAGGTAGTGTCATTTCTGGCATATTGGAAGCCGGATTCCTAAAATATACACATCCCGTAGGAAAAGACTCAACTTTCATAAACAACAACAAATATTGGCTTTATATATTAGGGAAGCATGAAGATTATTTTAATTCTAGAGATTATTTACCATATCTATAGAAATACTTCAGAATTATTTAGATTAAAACAGAAGAAAACATTAATTTGGGTGGAAATTCTAAAAACAGTTGCCAAATGCTGGTGGCTGACCCCAAGATTCCTCACTGAGTGGTATTACCTTAATGAATTTTCCGTGGTGCTTGGTCTTATGGGCACAAAAATAGAATTTTATGAGAAAACATAGAAATAATTAACATTTAGAGACAAACTTGTTATAAAAACTAGATTCACTTTATACTGATAGGTGGACAAGAAAGCCAAGTTATTAATGTATAAAAAGGGAATACTCTAGTGATGAAGGTGCTTATATCTCCTGTTGAGGGCCAGTTTTTCTCTGTATGTAAGTATTTAGTAAGATGAACTATTAAATCAGAGGCCTGCTCAGTAATTGAAGGATGAGAACAGAGTGGTTGAAAGTCTCGAGGATGGTTCATCAGACCTTACGAGGCCTCGTGGCCAGGATGCTTACAACCTCCTGGTCTCTCCTCTTGTCTACTAGATTGTGCATGGAGTGGCATTCTCTGAAGCCAGTTTGCTATCAGGCTGCTCCCTTTGGATAATGTATGCTGACTGTAGATATGTCAATTTCACTAATTAAGTGTTATTCTAGTATGTTCCCATGGAACTAGAAAACATTTGGCTAAGTGTTGTTTTCAAGTCATTTAATTCTCACAGGGCAACCTCATTTCCCTTTTCTCTAAGTACTTAGGGAGTCCTCATTGCTCAGCCCCGTGGGCTTGGAGCTACATGGAAATAAATTACCCTTACCCCCTCCTAAGGCAATGGAGATGTCTACAACTCAGGAGATACTATGGGAATATTTCTAAAAGTTACTGTTCCATATTAACATTTTCTTACTATAAAGGGAGAAACCACTCAAAATCTTCCTATTCATTCTAAACAATGGTTGGTGCAGAATCCAGGTTACAGCCAGGAGGGCAAAGGTTGTAGAGCCAAGAGCACATGTTGACTTTGTGGACACATTCGGTTTCTCCTACACAAAAGGGATTCTTCTCATCATTCTTTTGGGAGAGAAAATAATGAGGTGGTGAAACACGAATGTGTGTGTATGTGTGTGTGTTTGTGTGTGTCTTTGTGAGTGTGTTTGTGGGTGTTTGTGTGATCACTTCTCTTCTTATACCTGGGTCACAAAGCACCATCTCCTCTTCCCACTGTCGTGTTGCCATCCTGGATGAAAATAAACCCCTGATTCTACATTGTATACCTTCCTAGCTAAGCCTGATTAATAATAAATGTTAAGGCCTCTTTCAGTGGGTAGAGAAGGGGGATTTGATGCTCTGATAGTAAATTTTGCCAAGAAAACAGCCTTCCCATTCCTCCCAATTTAGCTTTAGGCTATTCCTCTTTCACAAGAATGCTATCACAAATGGGCTGAGAAACACCACACGAGGCTCTGTCTCTGCTCTTGCAAAGGGACAGTGGCAGACCAGGGCATTGAAAGCCTTTATGTGGCGCCTCCTGAGTCACTGAATAGCTCTCAGCTGAAATTGCCAATGGATAAAAGCTCTCTTTAGAAATGGCCCTTCGACGAAAAGTTTTGGAATTCTTAGGATTATAACCCTTCAGCCAAATCCCATTATGTCCCATTTCTGCCTTTGAACTACAGGGAACTACAGAGATAAAGCCATTCTGGGAGAGAAGGGAGGGGAAGTTTGCTCGGAAGGGGAGGAGAATGACTTAGTGTCCTATCTTTGCGCAAAAAAAAAAAAAAAAAAGTCTATTTTTTTTTAACAGAGGTTTCTATGAAATGAAAGCAACTCTCAGGGGGAAAGTTCAGACGCCGCTGTGATTGGGAACTTGGCTGTGATGGCAGCCTCACCATGATGCAGGTGTGGAAGACTCTGTTGTCATAAAAGCTTAGGCCAAGCTCTGAGTTATAAGATCAGGCAGTCCACAATTAGATGGTGTTAGGAGCTGTCTGTCACTGTGCCTCTCAAAATAAGCTTTAATAATTTTTCCAGTTGTAGATACACGCCTTTTACTGTCCATTTCCTCTCTATTTACCATCTTATTAAGCATTTACTTGTATGCTATCTTTAGAAATTCTAATAGTCATTAATTGGGTAATTGTCACATTACTGCAAAGAAATTCACTACCAGTGTCATCAAAGTGCCTGAAGAAGGAAATGGGAGCATGGAGAGGTTAAGTGAATTGCCCAAATTCACTGAAGCCAGTAACCAAAGCAGAAAGGGACACATTCTTCACTTATGATTCCTTGTCTGTGGTGGACCCAGGGAATGGGTGGCCACTTTAAATTTTCACTTTGAGTGATATTGTTGTTCACATGTGTTATCCCATTTTTCCCTATTTTCCAGAAGAGTAAAGATCTTACAGGGGCTTGGAAATGATCTCCAGAACAGGTGCTTTTTCAGTGATGACATTCAGGGCAAAGCACATTTTAGAAATTACTGCTGGAAGCTATGAGTATTGCAGGGAAAAAAAAAAAAAAAACGCAAAAACACCTCAATGGGATTTTACCTCTCTGCCCTTCCAAAAATGTGTACTTATCCCAAACCACTATCAACAAGAAAAATACACAGAGACACTTGTGCACACACACGTGAAAATCGCACACACACTTGAAAATCACACACACACACACAATTTCCTTCATACTAGGTAACTGTTGTCTTGATTCTAGTTACAGTGAGTTAAAAGGATGAAGGGAAGATTCTGACATTAAGTTGAAACACCAGACTGGAGATTTTAGGCCCAACATCAGGGTTCCTAATACTTCCAATAAACACACTGTGAAGAAAATCGATCTTCTAGATTTTTTTCCAGTCCCTCTTTCTTCCTTTGGAAAAAAAATAATAATAATAATAACATGAATTCATGGAGTTAGAAGTAGCTAATAAGGAAGAGTTCTGTAAGACTTATTAAGTATTATTAGAAAATGAAATCTTTTAAAGGAATAGGATATTAAGCTTTCCTATGATGCATTGTCTTTTCTGCATTTAAGACCTATTTTTTACTTAGGCATAAAGGATAGACAGGCAATTTCAGTCATTTGAATATATAGATCTTCAGTAAACCAAAGATGGTACCATCTTTAGCTGTCCAACTCTCCTGTAAAGGATTAAATAAAAAATAGCTCCTATAAAGGATTAAATAAAAAAGGTTTCAGATAAAATTTGGAATTCAACCTATTCAAGTAGGGGAAAAGATAGACATTGTTTTCATGAAAATAAGTTTATTGGCTGAGTGCAGTGACTCATGCCTGTAATCTCAGCACTTTGGGAGGCCAAGGCACATGGATCACTTGAGCCCAGGAGTTTGAGACCAGCCTGGACAGCACAGCAAAATCCCATCTCTACAAAAAATACAAAAATTAGCTAGGTATGGTAGCACATGACTGTAATGCCGCTACTCAGGAAGTTGAGGTGGGAGGATTGCTTGAACCTGGGAGGTTGAGGCTGCAGTGAGCTATGATCATGCCACTGCACTCCAGCCCTGGTGACAGAGCAAGACCCTGTTTCACAAAAATGTAAGTAAATCAATAAAATAAAATAAATAAAAAATCCAGAAAGAAAATAAGTTTCTTATCTTTTATTCAAAATTAAACATCAGTCAAGCACTTGAGCCTGGCATAGCAGGGTGGATAAGACCTAAATTACGCTAAGCTGCCATGTGGACATGGCCTTTAAATCTGAGAACTAAAAATGAATAATAGCTAACCCGGAGGCAGAAGGGGAGGGCAGGATAAATGGTGGGGGCAGGGGCGCTATTCCTAAAGGAAGAGACAGCATGTCTGAAGATCAGGAAAGAGAAAGAATAACACAGGTCAGGAGATATTTCCAGTGTTGCTGGAACACTGAATGTGAGTGGAAGGGTGAATAGAGAGATATAAAGCAGATTGGAAAAGGAGCAAGAAGCCAGACCAGGAAGCAATTGACAACGGTTTGCCTTTAGCCTGGGCTTATTTGGGTAGTGAAGAAAGAGGAGAGTAACCTCATCTCTTTCCATCAATGTGTGAAACACTAGAAGAAATCCAGAAGAATGTACAACCCATTCTTCACTTAATATTTAAGCAACATGAGCCATCATTTTCAGAGTTAACAAAATCATATGGTGTTTTAAAAGTGGCTTCCTCAGTCAGTTCAAAATGGGACATGTTAATCTTGAGATGTGTCAGAAGCCACCAATTACAAATACAGACAGCAGACTCCTTGGACCATCACTATTGTATTGTCTTCCCCTTCCACACAAACTCTGTCCTAGTACTGTAACAGTCCAGCCCCTGCCAAAGCACTGAATCTCAAAGCATGAGGTCTCAACATGTATCATTAGTCTTTTCTCTGCTTAGTCTGTGGCTTCGTAGGGTTTTCAGTCAAAGGTGCCCTTGCCTCTCCTCTAGTAAAACGCTCTTGGTCCGAGAAATGATTTGAGGGTGAAAGTTGGGCAAAGGATTAACCTTTTCCACTACAGCAGTTAACATAAGATTTCTTCTCACTTTTTGTCATATTTTTGGTTACAAAAGTCAAATGATATCTTTGTTGATAGTCCAGCTATCTCAGCCCTGAAAACACCAGTCTCTTATCATTGCCACAGATGCCGACGTCAGGATGGGCTTCATGGTGTGCACCTCGTGCAATTAAACAGGGCCCTATGCTCAGAAGTGTCCCATGCTTGGTTTCTGTCTCTGATGTTGTTGTCTTAAATTTTTAGTAATTTGTAATGCGCCTGCATTTTCATCTTGCACTGAGCACTGCCAATTATGTAGCCAATCCTACCTCATGTTTCAAAGCCCATAGAATGCAGCCTTGCTTTCCTCTAACTTACACCCACCATGCCTTTGATGGCTAAGTGCTATTACCTGGTCTCTTCTGCTCCACAATCCTATTAACTCCATTGGCTGTAGGGAGTCCAGAGCAGTATCTCTTAGTTTCCTCTGGCTTCTGTAAGACAGCCAGCACTGAGCTCCTTAGCCATGTCAATGTCCCTTCCCTTGCATAATTCCTATTGCTTTAATGAAAAGAGTGTTCTGTAAACCTTCTGCGGAAACATAATTAGCTGGTGAGTTCTCAGGTCTAATACAGTAAATCCATTCTTGCATATTGCATCTTTCAGAGTCTTCTAACTCCTTCCTCAATACTCTGTCAAGGCAACCAAGCATATCTGCTTCTTTTATTAGAGGCCATCATTTTTTTCCAAGCTTCAAGGTGCCATCCAAGCACCATATTAGAACCAGCTCCAGGTGTTCTTGCCAGTCTGAGCCACAGGAAAATGTCCCCATGTCAATACATCTCCCTCATCCAGCCTTGTGTTCGAACCCCACACCCAGTCCAGAACTCTCAAGATCCATCGTGAGGCATATTAACCAGCTCCATTGCCTGATCCTTTAACCCTTTTCATACATTAAGTCCTTTCTTCCCATAACGAGGATGGTACTTCCCCAATGGGGCTGTGCTGAGACTTATCTTTAGTCACTGGTCCGAAGGCCAATCTCTTGGTCACAGATCGGGAGGAAGTTGAGCATCATCTATTCAGGTAACCACCTCAGCTGCAGCCTAAGCATGGCCTCCAGGTAAGGGGAAGCTGCTCTCCTCTAGCAAGTGGGGCACATATTGTTTGGGAAACAAAAAAAAGGACTTGTAAAAATCTAGAGGCTCCAGTGCATTCACTCAGATGTCCTCGTTGGAGTACTCAGGAAGCTTGCTGGAGTTATGAGTTCATGGTTTTTTTGTTTTTGTTTTTGTTTTGTTTTGTTTTTGTAATTTTATTACTCACAGAAACAAATCCTGGTAGTGATTTTCAGAACTATCTCCCCACTAACTATAGGAATGTGGGTCTCTTTAAATGTAGCCATATGTTTTTGGCTTTCATAGTATGCTGTAGGCTGATAGCTAGCTTACCCAAACCTGTTGTTTACTTCCTTCAGAGTTTTGATGGCAAAAACACCCGCTTCACAGCTTTAAAAATGCAATTTCTGAAATGATTAAAACAAGACATTTCCTTCTATCTGTATCTCATCTACCACAGGTGAGAGTCTTAATAATTCTTAGTAATCACATGCCAGGCATCATCGCCACCCCACTCATGAATGTAAAAACATCCTTGTTCCATATGGCCAGCAAAAGATTCAATTCCAGAATCACATTCTAAGAATCTGCTTCCTAGGACTACTTTCAGTATCAGCAGTCTTGATTTTGTCTTTCAGAATCAGACCCTTAGACTAGGACTCAGGTTCAAGTAGTTTATTTCTGAGGGCAATACTAAGAAACACTATAGAGGTTTGGATAAGTACCTACAGCCAATTAAAGGTGTGTTATCGCAGTGGTGAGCTAAATCCCACCATGCAGGACCAAGAGACAGTATGGGACCTGTGTCTTGCAGTTTTGCCACCTGAAGCTGGAGCAAGCAGAAATATTCATCCACTCCCTCCATGCCTATTAGTCATTGATTAAGTGTCGCTCCCAGGGAGCTCTGTCCTCCTGAAGTCAAAACCAGGAATGGATTATGCTTGGCAATCCCAATAGCACTCCACAAGCAATTGTGATCCAGCGGGCAGAACAAAGGGGTCAGAAGTGGAAGAACTAGGCTTATCTCTTAAAATTATTACTTCTTACTGATTGTTCTATTTTAGTTTAAATATTTAACTTTTTTGAGACTAGGGTTTTTTCCTTGAAAAATAGACCATTATCTTATGTAGGATTAATATGAAAACATATACATACATTCTTTGTGCATTATAAAGCTTTATATCATGAGACTGTCAACATTTGCTTGTAAAATGATCATATAAATGGTGTTTATAATTGGAGAGTTTCTCTTGAAATCCCTGTGAACTGAGAGACTGAACTGAAGGGCACGAAATATTCTAGTCACTGAGAGATAGCTTACTAGGATTTTATCACATTTAGTTTTAACTCATCAAACTAATTATAAACATTTATGTTTTTATTTGTTTAAACATCTCAAATATTTTAGTATGCATGCGAAGTACATATGAGTTGATTAATATCTAATTTCATTTGTTCAACAAATATTTGTTGACTTGTGCTACGTATGTGCTTGGCACCAAGATAGGCCCAGAAATAAAGCAGTGAATAAGACACAAAAGACCTTTGTCTCATAGAGAATGTGTTTGTGTGCATGCATGTGTGTGTACACATACATCTGTTTGATGTTGATTCAGGCTATGGAATTCTAAAATGTTACATTGTACCATTTTTACTTAGAACATTCAAATGGGATGACAAGGATTTATCCATCTTAATTATGCTGTTTTCAAGGAAAAATGTAAAACCTAAAACAGGGAAATACTACAGTTATAATTTTGGTCTATCAGCAAGTGATTTGGGGAAAAAATGAACAAGATAGATAAAGGAGACTGAGCAAGCTGAGTGATGAATGAAATGATATTAAAGTTTCTGGCAGAGAACATAGGTCATATTAAACACAGAAAGGGGAGATTCATTTGGGTACATAAAACTGTGGCATCTCCATTCAGAGGAACTACTCCCTGCATTTGTTCTATTATAAAGCTATTAACTTCTACGAAAATAAAAATTAAATTTGCAAGCTGGAAGAAGCTTATGGAATTAATTATGATGATATGTGAAAAGAAAAGAGGAGGTGTTTCCATAGGGCCCTAAGTGTATTAAAGAACATGAATAGAATGGAAGGAATATCTCCATTTGGGGTTTGTAAAAGACTTTCCAGGAGGAAATATTCAGATATTTTAGGAATTGAGTAAGGTTGGTTTTTACATATAAGTTTCCTCAAGTAATCTCACATGAATTATAAAAGTAAATGTGTTATGTATTCTATACCTTCCCCCATTTTTTGGACACTTCCAACAGGACACCCTCCCTATGGGAAACTGTGAACATGGTGTGGAAATTTTTCTGATAGAATGATCCTATGGGATCCTGCTTCACAATGAAATGGAAATGAAGCCTCTAAGTGGCTTTCAATCAAATGAGAAAAAGTGAAGCAAAAATGTATGACACAAAGTATTATAGATAGCTCTTGGATTTCTAAAATGAACTCTAAGCTCAAATTATCAATGGGCAGCATCTGAATGCTGAGGAGGAGAATCTGTCCCCATGATCCATATTGACACACTCACCAGCTGCCTTGTCACTTTTCTCCTTGTTTATTTGTTTGCCAGAAAGATAGATCGACTAATCATAAACAATGGGGGAAATGGCAGTTTAAAAGCAATAAAGTAAAAAAAAAAAAAAAAAAGAAAAAAAGCATGAAAAGAGGAATTGAAATCATAAGGTGAATGTGTATAATATAGTGCCAGGCAGGGGGTAATCCAGGCAGACTCGATCAGACACAGGGCAATGAGAGTTACTTTAGTAAAGTCTTCGAAAAGTCTTTGGGGCCTTGGACATAAAAGTCACTGGAGGTCTAAATGTGTTACATGTTATGACTCTAGAGTTGGGTCTAGCACCAGTAGATTGTGGCTGATTAAAAACACAGACACTGGCCCAGTTGTCATACTATTAAGCTGAAGGTGCATAAAAGTGTATGTGATACACAAAAGATGAAAATGGGACTACAGGTGTTCAAATCATATCATGTACTTTGTAATCTTGAGTTCCAAATAATGTGAGTTCTGCAAGTACTTTCTAAAGGTGAATTTAATTTTCATAGTTTAATAAGTTACATAAAGCCTTAATAACATATAAGAATGTTCAAGCATTTCATAGTGCAGACTTCAAGTATAAGCAAAAATTACTCAAGGTTTTAGGACGGTCTCTAAACCTTAGAACAAACACCCCATGAGATCTTTAATGTCATTACAAAGCAAAGGAGTCTAAGTTTATAAGTTCTCATCTGAAACACCCTAACACAGTGAAGTACGTGCCGGTTGATTTATCCCTTCTGGAAGAATGAAAGGTTGCATTGGACCTGGTGAGATTTTAACCTGTGATCCTAGAGAATCTTCCAGAGCTTCAAACCTGAAGTTTGATGTGTAACCTACTGGTTTAAAGGGACCTACATATTAGTACTGGAGAGTCTGACATAGTGGGTGGGTACATCAGACATCAGAAAGAGCAATTTAGTCAGCAAGACACCTATATTCCCTGTTCTAATCATAAAAAAAGATAATCTTTCCAAGAGCTACCACAAGAAGAATTTTGATAGGCACTGAGTGAAAGCAAGTCATATTGCTGGAAGTTTCGTTTATGGAGCCTCAGCCTCAGTTTGGAAAAGGGTCCCAATTATTTCTGAGAATGTAATGGCTCATTTTTACTAGAAAGGTATTTGAGGTGTATATTATGCTATGTTCAAATTTGTAAGATATTGTTGAATATACATCATTTTTAAGTTCAAAGTACAATGATCTTATTTATCTTGATTTAATTAATACTTCTTAGTATCACAGTTCATTATTACATGGATTCAGGCAGACACATTACATTCCCCAAAACATAACTCGGCATACTAATGACCTGCTGCAGCACTGGCTCTTACTAAGGGGAGCTTTTAGAAATGACATTCCCCACTCCTTACTACCACTCCCTACAACCTGTCCCATGGCTGCTGTTTTTGAGCCATACCTCCCCAAATGTAGTATTTTTCACACTTTATGCTTGTATGCTATTTTCATTTGTGGAAGGCAGAAGAAGGAGAGGGAAAAGGAGAAAGAAGAAAGAAGGAGAGAATAGAATTTTCAGAGGATAAAAGACAAGCTCCATCTTTTTGTACTGTGATATAAATCTCAGTACAACTAAGATTTTTTGAATCCGAAGCAGTATCAATTTTGTGACCGATTTTACTCATTAAATTATATTTTTTTCTGCTTCTATTATCAATTTTGCCCAAATGATTAGATTTGCTTTGAAGTTAATGCAATTTGGTTTTAAAAATAGCCAAAGCAAGCAGAAAGCTTTAAAAATATCTAAATATTCTTCTTATTTTTTCTAAATTATCTTATCTTGCCTTTGTTTTTTATTGTCATCTCCCTTTTTTACCATCTGATTCTGTTCTCAAGAAAATTAATCTACTTCTAGAATAATGGATTCTGTATTGCTGTTAATTCCAGAAATAAAAAAGAAAGTTTTACTAAAATTTAACATATATAAAGTGTCCTTTCATTTCCCCAGCTCTCCCTACAAGAAGGAATTAAGAAGGAGCCTCAAAAACCAACAGTCACACATCTACATTGAACACAGCTATACAATTCATTGAAAGAACATTTTGGTAGAAATTGGCATTTTGCATCTTGACTGATTTAACTGCCTAATGACAACTCTTACCACCTAAAATACAGTCTGGTGGAAAAAAATCCCTCCCACACCTGTGATTGCATATTATTCACTATGCTTTGGGTTGGCAGATTAAATAGAGGATGCCCAGTTAAACATGAATTTCAGACAAAGAACAAGTAACTTTTTAGCATAAGTATGTCTAAAATATTATACTAAAAGTCAGTGTTTGTAATCTGAAATTCAAATTTAACTGGTGTCTTTTAGTTTGATTTGCAAAATCTGGCAATACCCATTGTGCTTAAGGATGAAATAAAAATGCTTGCATGACCTGAAAGGTGAAGAGTGCTTTCATAGTGCAAGGTTTTTGCAGAGTTTTCATCTGTAATTTGAATAAACTGTTGCTTGAAGTTTTAAACAAATTGTTTCTAGCTGAGGAGGCTTATCTTGACAACTAGCCACCTGTGGGTGTTTCTTCTGTTAATCTTAAATACTTTGGTGTTAAGAATTGTTATTTTGATGCCGTATCAATGTCTGTTGGCCTTAGTGGTAAAATTCAAATTTGCATTTTGATAGTACCAGGCCAGACATAGCTATAGTCATAGTAAAATGTTTTAAGATTACAAGACGTCTGGCTTTCTCAAAATATCTCCTTGACTCTTCTATCACTAGCAAAATGGTAATTTTGTTGGAAAGGGGAGGGATATGTCTCACTTCCCAAAGTCATGAATAGACACAAACCTCAGAAAAGTGCTGAAACTGGGAATTAGATGCCTATTCACTGCAGTTTTCATCTTTCCTCTTCCCAGAGTGTTGGCTTCAGTCTTTTCATTATAGACTCTTCTTGGCTCTTTGCTCCACAGATAAAACATTGGCACCCCAAAGTTCTGACTTTAAACATACGGATGCATGCCATCAGAACTTCATTTCAGTTCCAATTCTCTAAGAATAAAAACCATCATGCTCAACTTGGAACAGATGAACACCTTTGTGCCAATAAGCTATTATCAATGGGGCAGTATCATCTATTAGATGCCTATCCTAATGGTGGCTTACTCTTGAATGTGGAGTAGCATCTATGGAAAAGACAAGATATCAATGTGTAGGCTAGAAAGATAGCTCAATATGTACCCATTACAATGACCCAAGGGAGGTAAGTTTATAAGTAGAGAAAGATACAAGATAAATTCTAGGGCATAGGATGAGGTCAGGCTTGGGTAGGTTGAAGCTTATTGAGCACCTCAGGAAGAGGGTAGAGCAAGTATGGAGTAAAGAGAAAATCAAGGAAAACTTGGCCTTACCCCAGAAATCTTGGAGAGATCAACTATTTCAATGATTAGCAATGGTGATATTTTAAACTCCTCTTTTGCAGTGTTTTATTTTAATGCCAAACTGAAATCTGAATTTCGATGATGCATTTTATAATTTTCAGCAAAAAAAAAACCCCAAAAACCTCAAATATGTAGTAAATGAATATGAAAAAGACACTACGCAAAGTTCTGATTTTTTTTTTTTTTTTTACTGGCTGCATGGAGTTTATTTTCCGCTTGGTGCCAGGTGCACAGTTCCAGGTGCCAGGAAAGCTAGCCAGTGCCGGGGCCGGGCGGTAGAGAGCTGGGCCCTCACTCCTTTTTGGTGTCTGCTGTGTTGATGCGAAGGTCTGCTTGCTGCAGCCGCCT
>NW_012101854.1:4243816-4284443 GCF_000951045.1 Mandrillus leucophaeus
TGCTGGACTCGGGGCGTCCCGAGCCAGAACACCGGTGGTCATGCTGCTGGAGGCCTGGGGGGCCGGGGGGCGGGGGTTCCGGGTGCTCTGCGGACTCCAACACCGTGGCCATGAACGGGAGGCTGGACTTCCTGAAAAACAAGCTGGCCCACCAGTGACCCGGGTCAGCCTTGGGGAGACCTAGGGGGTGGGGAATGGCTTCCCCGGGGCACTCGATACTGCCGCAGGAGCTGTTGCTGAAAGTGGAATCCAGGCGGCGCCGGTAGTAGTCGTAGGTGACCAGGAGCGAGCCGCTGGAGGGGATGGCCGCCATGCTCTGGCTTGCTGGCTGGTGGGACCTCCTGAAGTATGTTTTTAAAAGTGCATATGAGAGAGAGGTAATGTAAAGACTTTGTGTTTTTCTAGATGTAAGTATTTGTTCATGGCAGTATTGGTTGGAAGAGTTTTGTTTGTTCAACACAACATTGATTTAATGATAGTTGTGTTTAACAATTTTTAAAAGAAAAGTTAGCGGTGACCTCATTAATTTGTTTAGAAGTAGAGCACTCTGTTTCTTTCATTAAACTTTGATGGAGATTTTTGGTACTTCTAGATTAGCACTCATGTGAAGTTACAAATTAAAATCTTACTTTTGCTTTCTCCAATGTCTGACTAATTCTTAGAGGAGCTTTTAAGTAATAATAGCCAAAGGCAACTATAGCACTTAAAGGAAAGGGATTGGATTGAATTTTTAAGGTGAACTGAGTCTAACTACTGTTGAAATAAATGTTAGGTTTGAAGAGGCAAACCAAGTGTATTTAATGCTAACCATGTTCCAGGCGTTATTCTAGGTACTTCATGAATATTAACTTATTTATTCCTCAAAACAGTACTTTCAAGTAGCTGCTAATATCATTCTGATTTTTCAAATGATGAAACTGAGTCACAGAGAAGTTCAGAGATTTTTCCAAGGACACACATCCTACAGTGGTGGAGCCAGAGTTTAATTTCTGTGGTCTTTGGTCCTTATCACTGCTACATGCTCTCATGTAACTAAAACATTAACACAATGATTAATTCATAAACATAATATTTTCAAAAACGATAGCTAAATGTTAATATGGTTGTTCATGTTCCAAGATAATTATTAGGCTTATTTATTTTATTTTTTTCTCTTGTTATTTTTATTTCAATAGTTTTTGGGGTACAGGTGGATTTGGTTACATGGATGAGTTCTCTTGTGGTGATTTCTAAGATTTTAGTGCATTCATCACCCGAGCAGTGTACACTGTACCCAATACGTAGTCTTTTATCCCTCACCCCCCTCCCAAACTCTCCCCCACCCTCAGATCCCCCAAATCCATTTGATTACTCTGTATGTCTTTGTGTCCTTAAGACTTATTTATTTTAAATGTTTGGTGTATTCATATTTATGACACCTTTCCCCCTTCATGTTCTTTTACCTTTAAATAAATATTTATTACATTAAAACCAAGTATAGAACCCCCAGATTCCGTAACATAGAATAATCCTGCCTGAACATATTAAAAATTCATTCTTAAGAAATGTTGCAGGCCAGGCACGGTGGCTCATGCTTGTAATCCCAGCTCTTTGGGAGGCCGAGGAGGGCGGATCATGAGGTCAGGAGTTCCAGACCAGCCTGGCCAACACAAAGAAACCCTGTCTCTACTAAAAAGACAAAAATTAGCTGGGCATGCTGGCAGGTGCCTGTAATTCCAGCTACTTGGGAGGCTGAGGCAGGAGAATCTCTTGAACCCGGGAGGCGGAGGTTATAATGAGCAGAGATCGTGCCACTGCACCCCAGCCTGGGCAGCAGAGCTAGACTCCATCAAAAAAAAAAAAAAAAAAAAAACAAAGAAAGAAAGAAAAGAAATCATGAAAAATGTATAAAAATCTTAAAAGTTCTTACAATAATTTACAATAAACATAAGACTTAAATGAACATAAACTTAAACATTGGAGATACAGTATTATAGCAGGCCAATAACACTCATAAAAGCTGTTTTCTCTGTTTGATTTCTCCTTAATTAAGGGAAGGTGATATTTACAATAATAAAAGTATCTGATATAGGAATGGGAGATTCTTTTTAATATGAAAAATTATACTAACCTGACACTGTTTCAAAAAGTAATGACTTAATAATGATAGAAAAAAATTCTGGTTATTAAAAATAACATAAAAGTGTTCTTTATTTTGGGAAGGGCTTCAAAATCATCAATTATATTTCATATTCACTCCAAGTTGTAAAAACTATCTTGGAATAAGTGTATCTGTATTATTACGTAACTTCCATAAATGGAAAACCACCTTTCCCCCTCCTCTAAGCTTTAATAAAACAGGCAAATATACATCTCAATAGCAGATTAAGGCTTTTTTTGTAGCTAAGCCTAATTAAAATGGCAACATTCCAATGCTTTCTTTACCAGGGAGCAAGGACATCTGCAAGGGATAAAAAGATAGCAAGCATTTTGATGCATTTGTTTCCAGTCTTTAAATGTGGCAACAGAAAACAGGGATTGATACTGGCTAAGCTACAAGCAACATTTGAGTTAAATGTTTTAAAAGAGTACAGGAAATCAAAGCAGTTAAATAAATTGTGATTTTAGGTTGTTGTTTTGCCTGCTATTTCTGCCTGTTTTCGTAGCATAGACTTCCCCAAATCGTGTCCCAGCATATTATAATTCCCTCTTGGAATTATTTTCTACAAGAGAACTCTACAAGAAAGAAGCTGGTTCATCTTTAATTAATCCAACATTTCTCAAACTCACTGACCTTGGAGTACCTTTTATTTTCTTTCTTTTCCAGCATCAACTACATGCACATTTGAGCACCGTTTGGGAAAGGCTGCTCTAGCATACTGTCCCTTGCCATTTTAGAATATTGCCTTAGTCTGTTTGTGCTGCTATAACACAATGCCACAGACTGGGTAGTTTATAAATAACAGAAATGTATTCCTCACAGTTCTGGAGGCTGGGAAATCCAAGATGAAGGTTTGGTGTCTGGTGAGAGCCCAGTCCCTGCTTCCAAGATGGTGTTTTATAGCTGCATCGTCTGGAGGAAATGAACATGATGTTCTTACGTGGCAGAAGAGCAGAAGAACAA
Organism: Mandrillus leucophaeus; assembly: GCF_000951045.1. NCBI lineage: Eukaryota > Metazoa > Chordata > Mammalia > Primates > Cercopithecidae > Mandrillus > Mandrillus leucophaeus. The sequence goes on from NW_012101854.1 coordinate 4,246,920, forward strand.
GAGAAGTTAACTCTCTCTGAAATCTCTTTTATAAGGGCATTAATTCTTTTGTGAGGGTAGAACCCTCATGACTTAGTCACTTCCTCAAAATCCCCACCTCTCAATATTACCATGGTGAGGATTAAGTTTTATATTTTGGGTGACATTCACACTGTACTAAATATTATTACTAAACCTCCAATGTTTTCAATTCTTTTCTGTTTCCGGATATTATTTCACAGTGACCATACATATTCTACATATTAAAGTGCCAATCCAAATTACAAGATAGGAAAGCAGTGAAGGAGAAAATATAACTTTCACTGCCACTTAGACGAAATCTTAAGGCATTTATTAAAAACTGCTTCTTTATGTTACACTGATATGTATAAATTCCCTTTTCCACTTCTCCGGTAATTGACTGAAAACATTTTGTGGCACAAGACTATGCTACATTCAGATTCATTCATAACTGTCTTAATACCTAGCAGTGTACCTAGAATACAGGAATAAACCAATAAATATTTACTGAATCAAATTAAAGAGCTTAGATTTCCTCAGCTTATTAATTTTCATTCTATGCCTCTTAAACCCTTGGAATTAGATCAGCTGAAAATTGACTCTGACTTTTTTTAAAAAAGATTACTTTGTGTTCATGGTGGAATTTAGCAACAGGTGAATTAATAGTGAATTTCAAGTATACAAATGAGATAGCCAGGACACTTATGTCGATCATTTTAAAAATTCTTATATTGCTTCATACACATACTAGAACTGAGAATTCTAACAGTACTTTTTCTGAGGCTTTTGTTTATTTGTATATTTTATTTTACAAAGGATGAAAATTTTCTTTTCCAAAAGTCCAAATGAACTTGATGCATATTTTCTTTTAATTTCATCATTTTAAAAATCCCAAGGATTTTAAAACTATGAGAGAAAGATATGAAAACACTGCCAGGGGTATTTTCCTTGCAAGCAAATATTTCAGATGAATAAACTTCACTTAGTAGAAATATTTCAAAGCATCAGTTTTTCTCAGGTTACATTTTTCACCTGTCATGTGGCACAAGATGAACAGATAGAAGGTTACAAGAGCCAGATTTGGAAAAGGCTTTCTTTCACAAATAGCATCGCTTGTGCCCCCAGCTAGTTAAATTCTGTCCTGACAAGCAGATAATGAATATGTTTCTGTAATGCAGTGACTTTCCTTTATTTGCAGAAACTTTTATTCCACACACCATTCCATGAAAATAAAAATAAAACTCAGCCTTCTTTCAAAGGACAAATTTATTCCATAAAATAATATTCTAAAATTTATTATCTAATATTTATCAGCACTTGAGTTTTTTAAACACATCTTTAACAGTTATAATAGTCTGGCATTTTCTGCATAAATGTGACTTCAAATCAGTTTGGCAGGACAAAAATTCTAAGCTTCAATTACATACTGCAAGTGAAAAATACATATCTATTAATCTATAATAAAATGTTTCAAGCATCTGCTAGGTTATTAGTAGCAACACTTTTAAAATTTGCAAATATTTTATTTCAGATAAAAAAATTTGTCATGATTTTTTCTTGTACAATACAAGAAATACAGTACAAGTAAATACAATATTTAAGCAAATACAATATTTAAGCAATATTTAAGCAAATATTTTTATTATTTTGACTTTCAGGTACAATTTTATTTATTTGACATATAAAATTACAGTGCATTAGAATTTTTTACATTGACATTATGTACCGAAGTATAATGATTAGCTTTCGTTTAAGGAAACAAAATTTGCTCTAGGTATGTCAAGCAGAAAGGAATTTAATATAGAGGGTTGGGGTTGTAAATATGAACTAGAAACTGCCCTTTTTCCTGCTTTAAAAGATATTAGCAATGGCAGTGATGGTCACCTGTGGAACGATGTTATCTTGAAGCAGGGAGTCAATGTAGTCAGGCGACAACCTGTAATGACAACTTGCACAGGCTTTACATAAGGACAGCCTGTTGGAACAGGATGGCAGGGACATCCCAGAAGCCATCAATGCAAGCCTGTGAGAATTTGATACGTTGGAGCAAGGCAGTAAGTACATGCAGTCTGGCAGGGATGGTGATTAGTGACATTGAGGAAATTGGGCAAATAAATAAATGAAGTATGGAAACAGATTTCTCACTGAAGGAGAAGGAAGGTACAAATATGGACATAAGGGAAGTTGGAATAAACCTGTGGTGTTAGACTGAAATTGGCGGTACTGGCATAAACTCAAGGTTTTCAGATAGATAGATAGATAGATGATAGATAGATCATAGATGACAGATATGTAAAAATATAGTTATAAAGATGTATGTATGTGTGTGAATATGTGTGTAGTTGTATATCCATATTCATTCATACATATATTTTCTCACTCTGTTAATAGAAAGTTCTAGATGTAGCAACACCCCAGTAGCAATGAACTCTCCTGGCATGCAAAGCTTGGTTTCTAAGTACAGTACAACTCTTCATTACAATAAAGTGGAGCTTCTGGGCAAATGGCAGAGTCCAGGACTGAATTTGGAAAAAACAAAACAAAACAACAACAAAAAATATGTTCCTGGAAGTAATAAAGTATGTAAATAAGTAATGCAACATTCAAAGAAAGAATAAAAGCATTTTGTAGGTCAAATGAAAAGGGACAAAGAAAACCTGCTTGAAGTGACTCCCACTGGCCAAACCCAAGAAACTTAAGCATCAAAATGAATATAAATAGTCACAGATACTAATCCATAGAATGACATAGAAATCCGTGAATCCATATGGATAAATAAGTATGAAAAAGAAAAACCTGCCCTTCCATCAATGCCAACCAGTAAATGTGAAAGAAATGACTGAATTTTAAAAAAAATTCACCATTTTGCAATTATCACAGTACTAATTCAGACAAGAAATATCAACGAGTACTAAAACTGTTGAGTGAAAGTGGAATGAGAGAAGAAATATTAATACAATCTCAAAATTTCCACAGAAAACACTTTGTATCTACAAAGTAAACAAAACCAAAGAAAACAAAACTTAACTGTGGAGAAACCTGTTATTCACAGTCTCAATCTTGTCATCGAAATTTAAACCACTACTACTGAGACAAATCAACATTGTGTGCTACCAGATAGAACATAATGAGAAGAACTGCATTACTTCTGTGCTATTCCTGCCCAAAATGTATAGCCCAGTTCTAATCATGACAAAATATCAGACAAATCCAATTGAGAAACATTCTACAAAATTGTTGACTGGTAATCTTCAAACACATCAGGGTCATGGAAATGAAAGACTGAAGCCCTGCTTTAGGTAGAAAGAGACTAGGAAGACAATTAGATGCAATGCATGATTCGTATACCATAAAAGACATTAGTGGGGATATGGGTAAAGCTTAAGTGGTATCTCCAGGTGAAGACTATGTGGGGCTTTGCTCTATTATTTCTGGAAGTTTGGAACCATTTCAAAATAACAATTTAAAACAAAAAGCACTAGAATGATGACTAAAGAGTCAGGTGAAAATGCTGATAATTTTCAAATTGCAACTGGCATTCTGAGAGTTGGAAAGCTGCAGAAGTTTCATAAACTTGCCAGTGACAATCCAGAAATTAGGCAGGTGATTCAAAACTAAACACACACAGGCTGTTGCAAAATTTCACATGTTAAAGACACACATCTGTCAGCTGTTGCCAGAGAAGAAGTCATACGGTTTTTGATTCTGTGCTTCCTTCCAAATCTCTTGTTATTCTCATTTGAGGAACAAACCTGCAATATTGCTGGTAGGAGCTTTTGGGAAATTCCCGAAAGTTCCCACCTCAACCCTCTGGTGTGTCTAGAAGTGGATGCTGCCAATAGACAATCTGGTGCACAAAGCATTACAGATCAATTTGATTAACAGAAAGTTAACTGCTTTTTGTTATTCATTAATAAACAGGGTTGGCCAGACGCGGTGGCTTACGCCTGTAATCCCAGCACTTTGGGAGACCGAGGTAGGCAGATCACAAGGTCAGGAGATGGAGACCATCCTGGCTAACACGGTAAAATCCCATCTCTACTAAAAATAAAAATAAATAAATAAAATAAAATAAAAGATTAGCCGGGCATGGTAGCGGGCTCCTGTAGTTCCAGCTACTCGGGAGGCTGAGGCAGAAGAATGGCGTGAACCCAGGAGGTGGAGCTTACAGTGAGCCGAGATCGCATCACTGCACTCCAGTCTGGGTGACAGAGCAAGACTCGGTCTCAAAAATAAATAATAAAATAAAATAAACGAGTTACAGTTTGAAGGTAAACCCGTTCACTTTTTAACCAAATTTGCACATTCATTTATTTGTTCAGTAAGTATTAATTTTGTGCACCTAGTAAGTGGCAGGCACAATTATAGGTGCTAGGGATTCAATGGTAAACATATCAGAGAAGGTTTTGGCCCTTTTCCAGTTTGAAGCTCTTATTGGGCCTAGAGAGACAGTAAGCAAGTTAGTGAAAAAGAAAACATTCAATCCAGACAGGTACTATGAATCAACTGAATATGGTCATGTGACAGAATACCTGAGAATGGGGGAGTACTTTATGTAGAAGAGTGAGAATGAGCTACTCATAGGAGGCATTGGAGGAACAGCATTCTGGGCAGATGGAGCTGTAAATCCAAGAGCCCAGAAGTGAGGAGGGTGCAGAGGCAGATGTAAAGAAAGGTGTCAGGCTAAGGAGTTTGTGCAATGATAAAGTAATCAAGCAGAGAAGTAACGTGATATGATCTATGTTTTAAAACTATACTTCGGGCAACTTGGTAGACAAGGAAGCATGGGGGTTAGGGCAAAAGTACAAGCAGGGAAGAAAAACTAGGGGGTTATTTTATAAGACTCAATTAAAAAATGATGATAAACTCTAGAGATACAAGACGTAAAGAGATGGAAGTATGTTTTGGAGGCAGAACTGGCAGGACACTCCTTTTTATTCTAGGTTATGTATATAATGTTGTTTTGTTGGTTGGTTTGGTAACTCAGAAAACACAGTGTGTTTCACCAAGGATGAAACTCCTACACAGGACAATTAAATGTTAAGGTTAACGTAATAAACATTTGTTTTGGCTACACAGAATCCTGTCATCATCTTTTAGTAACAGAAATCAATTTTACTTCACTTTGGTTTCCATGACTTTACTTTCACTTCCCCATAACAGACAGCCCTTGTGCAACCATCAATCACATTAATTCTACCTCCTCCACCCTGTTTCACCCTCACCAGTGGGTGAGCACTTGATCCAATCTATTCCATCCAGACTTTCCTCTCCCCAGAGGTATGGTAACTCTAGACCTTTCTCTGGCCAGGTATATCACATTTTCGTTGAATGTAGGAGTTGTTCAGTGCAGTGTCCTTCCAATAAATTCCTTCTATGTCTTTTCATCTAGACTCAATTTCTGTTGCTTATAACCAGTCCTAACTGACACAGTGATTTTCCTGACGCTTAGATATATTTACTTTGGAGTGTAGCAAAACATTCAAAGCAATTGTCAATTTAAAAAGGCATCATAAGACAGGACATAGTGGCTCACACCTGGAATCCTAGCACTTTAGGAGGCATAGGCAGGAGGATCTCTTGAGGCCAGGAGTTCAAGATCAGCCTAGGCAACATAGGGAGACTCTGTTTCTACTAAAAAAAGAAATTTTTTAAAGAAAGGCAACATAGAAAAATAAGGAGGAATTTAGCTATAATTTCCTATTACTAAAACGCATGTAGAAAAGCAAAACAGAGACTTCACCTAACTTTACGTTTAAAAATAAAACTAACCCACATATGTCTAAAACACATGCAAACATGCACGCACACACACACAATAATAATAATAATAATAATAATAATAATAATAAAGGTATATTTTATGAGCAGCAACAACTCTTTGTTCTGTCTCCACCTCCGTGCTATTCCCTGGAAGTAACATCTTTTAATCATTTTGTTTTTTATACTTTTCATTGTATTCTTATTTTTACGTAAGTTACTAATTTTACTCTTCCTGTTTTTTTAATTGTAAATATTATTATCACATTCCTATTATGACATGTAAAGACTTAGATTCTTTGCATTAGCATTTTAAATTTTCACTTCATTTTAAAGATACACACTTACATCCTTTTTTCTTATCTCATAAACTGAAGAGAAAATATCTGATCTCCCACAATACAAAAATGAGGATTTTATTTTCCGTAAATTTTCTTTCAGCTCTTAGTATGTGGCATCTGACGTACTTTTACATTTTTAAGTTTGATACATTTTATATTTAATTCAGCAACTTTACAGTTACTGCATTTCGCCCATTGAATTTAAATGTTGAAAATTAATATAGAGAATTTTCATTATTATCACTCTCCCTTCCTTCCTTTCTACATTCCACAAGCTCTTAAACAGCATTTTTCTCCTAGTTAACACTGTTCTAGGAGTCGAGGCACAGTGGTAAATTCTGTCCATTACACAGAGAGATGATATGCATTATATATCTTATGCAATATTTTTATTTTCCTGGAAATGCTAATCCTTTTAAACCCACTCACACCAACATAAGCTTTTTGTTTTTTTCTTTTTCTTTCTTTTTTAAATTCTCTGCTTACCATGTTCTTAATTGTGCAAAGTATTAGTTTACTAACTTCCCCTCTTCTCTCAGCCCTACTCTTTCTCCGTGGAGACCCTCCTTCTGAAGCCTCCACATTTTGGTTCCAAGCGGGAACCGTTAGACATCTATCATCCTGGAGCAACCCTTCATAAATGTGCTGATTAGATCTGCCTCTAACCGGACCCCATGACTTCATTCTTTACTTAATCCCTTTTCATGCTGTGGCATATTTTCAATAAACTTTCTAAGATAATATGCAGGAAACACAGCAGTGTCTAGAAAGTCTTTCTTTTGTCCTTATATGTGATTTGATGATTTAGTTCAATATAGGATATCTAGTCTAAAATTATTTGTCCTCATAATTTTAAAGGCATTTCTCTGTTATTTTCTAGCATTTAATATTGCTGATAATGTCTGATGTCAGTCTGATTTTGCTCTTTTTGTAAGATAAAGAAAGATTTTATCTCCTTCCTTCTTCCTTCCTTCCTGTATTTCTTCCTTTCTTCCCTTCTTCTTTCCTTTTTTGTTCATCTCCTTCCCTTCTTTCTTTCTCTCTTTCTGGAAATGTTTGAGGTTTCTCTTTATTTTTAGTGTCTTAAAATTTTACAATGATTTATTTGTTTTTTAAAATTTGTAGTTCACTATTTGTTTGTTATTATATTTTTCCTGTGATCAGCATTCTCTGGGACCTTTCCATTCTGGGATAATTTCATTGAATATTTATATGATAATTGAATGCCATCTATTGATTTTTTTTTTTTTCAAATTCTAGAATTCTTAATACTTGGATAATGGGCTTAGTGGATAGAATATCCACATCTCTGTATGTTTTACTTTTTTATCTTCTTATTCTAATATTTAATTTATTTCTCTGACAATCAGAAAGCCTGTGTCTGCAATCAGGGACTGACGGACTTCCACTGCCACATAAGGGCTGCACAGGGAAAGAGAGGGTACCTGAACAAATGTGAAAGTCTTTAAGGAAGGAGGAATGGAAACATGAATACTAAAAAGGCAACCAAAGTATCCATTATACTTGCAATCTATTTCGATCAACCAGTCAGTTCATGACAATATATTCAAGTTGCTGTGCCATAGAAGGTGTTTGATAGACTCCAGTAAATAAACCATTATAATGGAGATATTTATGCTAAGATGATGAGCCTGGTGAGAGAGGCAGGGTCCAGATAAAGGAGAGTCTTACAAGCCATCATAAGGAATTTGGACATTAGTTTTATGCATCAGAAATTGTTAAAGGGTTTTATGTAGAAGAGTCACTTAATACCACCTTTAAATAATATCTCCTGGGGACAGCTGTTTGGTGGCTGGACCTACAGAGAGCAGGGCTAGAGTCGGAGAAGCCATTTAGGATGCTCTTTGTATGGCTTCCCGTCAGAATTCGGAAATTTTTAATCCTTTTGCATCTGTTATTCTGATTATTGTTTTTGAATGTTAATTGCCAAAATATAAGCTTAGATGAGGTGAATTCTCTCAAGTCTACTGTTAAACAACTACAGGCATCCTTTTCATAGCTTGTTTTCTCATCACAGATATGCTAAAAATCACATCACTGCCATCTAATTTACTTTGAGGAATGTTTTAGGAATTATATCCTCTCCCGTCCCCTTTGCTTCTATTTCATGGGACATAGGCTGTTATTTAATTAATGTTTAAATCTACAATATGATTAGTTCACACACAGTATATGATACTTGTTTATTCTACTGTTTATCAATTTTTTGTCAAAGTTCTTTGCAAATTGATTTACACTTCTAAATTCAGGGTTTTTGTTTGCAAAGTATCTATAATGTGGTAGTTAAATATAGCTTTTAATAACAGAAAATTCAAAAGCAAATCTAAACTAACATAAGTATGTCTACCTAAAATTATGAAAGTTTTTTTTAACTTTTGCTCTGAACTTTACCCATTTTGCCTAATCCTGATTATTTTTTAAAGTACATCTGCTAAGAATTCTGCAGTATTTCTACAAGCTGGCATTTTGATATTTGAAAGGATTATTTGAAATTTAGATTTGGCATCTGTCAGAAAAAAAAAAAAACAACACTGTCATCCTATTGGATGTTATAATATAGCAGGTAATGATTGCTGAAATTTAACCAATCACACAGAATGACAGGGGAAAAACACCCAGACAAGAATTTTATGTCAAAACCATGGAGGAAAAAGCAAAAAAGCTGCAAATTAATGCCGTCCTAGTATAATAGATTTTATTCTGATTAGCCTATGCAAAGTTGATGGTGCCAGATAATCCACAAACAGAGTCAATATAATATTGTTTTGTAAAGTCCTGTCAGAAACTTTTACACTGTACCCAGTATTGTGATCCTCAGTTCGAGGGCCTGTCTGACAGTCTAGGACACAGAGAGCTGTCAACTCAGGAGCCGGCCCAAGATGATTGTTAAGGGGATTTGGTACTCCTTCTATTTGCCTAATAGGGAGCCTTGCGCTCAGCATTTCCTGAAGCAAAAGAAGACAGATGAAATCTCTGGGCACTTCATTGCTGCTGCCTCTCAAAGATTTCCTGTCAAAACGGGCCTATAAGGGGAGAAAGGTTTTCAATAACTTTTTTTTTTTTTTTTTTTTTTTTACCTGGCAGGATTTCCAGCCTTGCTATGAAAAGAGTTTGAAGGTTCTGTCTTTGTTAAAGGCGGGGAGGGGCCAGAAGAGGAAGAGGAAGAAAAAAGAACAAGACAAAAAAAAAAAAAAAAAAAAAAATGCTGTCAAACTACCAGATCTAGTTGTGTTTAAAAATAAAAAAAGCAATAGAGGAATATGGCTCATAATTACCAGAGCACACACAGAAAAAACAGCTTTGATTGACGCTTTATTCATATTTTCTATAGGCTGGTTTATTCCGCACCCGCCCCACTCCACCCCACTTCAAATGGAGAAAGTGACCCTGATGGTCTCAGGAAAAGCATGTTTGTTGTAAACTATTTTCAGGACACTTTTAGTAGCTGATGTAGGAAAAGGGGAGCGCAGGTCTCATTTTCACCAAAGGGATGTTTGCCAATCTGCTTTTCTCCTTATTAATGCTTTCTTTATTCCTTCACTTCTGCTATCTTGTCAGCCAGCCAGCCAGCCCGCCAGGCCACAAATGCTAATAGCTTGTGAAAAGACAGAGCTTCTGTCCTCAACTGCCTTATATTCTGTGGGAGAGACCATTGTAGTGGGGGTAATTTCCTAAGTTTCTAGGAAAATATATTCACACTCAGATCCTTTCTACTACTGCCAAGCAAGTCAGGAACCACATCTGTTAGCTATCCATTCTTTGCCCCAGACAGGGGAACTGTTTTTGTCCGCTGTTTTGCCTGGTTAATGTGCAATCACAACTTTCTTTGTTGCTTCTCCCATATTGTATCCGCCTGAATGGAACAAAGGCAGAAGAACCTGAACAAAATAAAGGAAAAAGCTGATGAAATAAGGATAATAAGGAGTGAACTCAAAGTTTTCCCAAACTGTGATTCCCAGCATGGCTTTTGGTGCTAATTTGTTCAAGACATCTTTGGTCTTTTTAAAACCGTGATGCTATTAGTAAAGCAAGAACTGATAGCTGACACAGAACAATGAAAACAAGACAAACAAACAGTAAAATCTCAACTGTCTGTGGGTGTTTAACATAGGAGCACACAGGTCAGAAACCCCAAGAATAATATAGAACCGAACAATTGATTTTTGTAATGAAGAGCCTCAAGTCTTTAAGAAAATATTAAATCATGTTGGCCATAGGTTTTTGCTATGATACCAAAACATGCTGTATATTTAAGAGCGTTTTAATCAAAATATATATGTAGTGAAAATGGGAATATAAACAGTGCCTGTGTTATCTGGGAAGTTTACTTAGGGAAGAAACTTCATTCTACCAAATAAATTGGATAAATGAGCTGCTATTATATGTTGTAATAAGCCATCTCCATTGAAGTAGCTTTATTTCATAATATTATGTTAGATTTCTTTTTCTGCAGTGAAGTTTTAGAAATTTATAGGTCAAATTCCTATAACGTTAACGTTAGTGTGAGTTAACACAATAGATAACAAAAAAAAAAAGTTTCTCTAAAAAAGCAGCCACAGTTATGGTAGAAGACTAATTGGCAGCCTGTAGGCAATGTAAAGGCTTTTTTTAATGGGGAGTTCCCAGGTGGAGGGAGCTACCTCTTAGAAGAGCAGCAGATCTCAACAAAGGATTTCTTTTTTTCCGGAGAAAGAGGTGAAGATGTGAAGCAAGGAAGGTCATAAAGTACATGGTCATGAGTTAAGGATAAAAGAATATCATGGAATGTTTCTGGCAGTGCAGGGACATGAATGAAAATATGAGATGATTAAATTATGTATAGATGTGTGAATAAGCATGTATGTTTTATTGTTTAGAAAAGACTGGGGTCATGGTGAAATCATTTGCACAAACTCCAGACCAACTCTTTTGATAACAAATCACTACTGTAATGTCTGTGTAGAACAATATCTCGCCAAGCATTAGCAGTAAAATACCTTTTATTATTATCTGTTGAAACCAAACGGTATCATTAGAAAAAAAAAATGTAACCCAAAATAATACTAGACAGTCTCTGGAAGTAGTAATAGGATTTGAGAGCTGAGAAAAAAAAAAAAAAACTATAAAAAAGAGTGAACAGTCAATAATATACAGTAAGCTGAATTCCCAGACAACAGCATACTCAGACAGTGTTCTAAGAAGTGACACTAAGTTCTCTACAAAGGTGGAATAGCGTGGAAATCAAAGACAAACTCAGATCATTAGAAACAGACAAATAAAGGTATTGAGGATAATCACAGGAGAGATTCTGAATAAGCTGGGATCCTGATGAACATCTTTTTTGGTTATTGATTTTTCATTTTTATAAGAAAGATGATCTAATGGATATAAATTTTCTTTAATTCTAATTACTACTTGAGCTACCTTTGGCATTCCTCATGATGTGTTATCAACCTAAGATTGGCTAACATGCTTACATGAAACAACACAAAAGTTAGTGTAGTATCCATGTTAAATCAATAGATCAGAGAGGTAGAATGTCAATTCTTTGATGCAACTGGATCCCTTAATTCTGAGTGCAAAAATAATCATTGGAGAGTCTGTGATATGTAGATATCTGTATCTATATCTGCATATAGATATAGATAGATTCTGCTCATTTGTCTGTTGGAATTATAAGTATAGGAACAAAATCTGTGAAAATGAATCAATGAAGATTTTGCAAATAGGACTGAACAAATAAAAAATTAAAAATCTCTGGTTTCAATTCAATGGAGATTTTTTTTTTCCTTCCACAACTAATAGCTCAAATGTTACAAACAAAAGCAAGAGACAGATTTGGCTCTGCCCCTACCTGTTGGTGCCCTATTCTGCCACCCACTGCTATTCCTAGAATTAATGAAATATCAAAACCAGGCTAGTGAAAGTGCTGCTAATTTGGCGTGTAATGAAACAAAAGAATCTAAAATGCATATCCGTCTACTTTTATACAAAGAGAAGACGTTAAAAAAAAAAAAAAGAACAAATTACACTTCATATCAAGGGATATGAAACAATTACAGGAGGAGGAAGGTGGAGGATGTAGGACTCAATGGACCCTTTAATGAATAGTAGCAAAATATCCACCCAAACAAATGACATTCTTCATACCTTAAGGATAGAAAATAGCCAGCATTTCATTCAAACTTTTATGAAAGGATCTTTATAGATTTTCCCCCCACTGACTTAATATCAACTTTTGGAATTAATCGGCTTTCATCAGGGGATGAGGACATGCATCACAACAGCTTTTATATTTTTCCAATCGTCACTTCATCTGGGATTGAGTTCATCCTAGGGAGTTTCCACATTCATCTGACATCAATTATGCCAGCTCCTGCTGATATTCAATTCATGTCATAATAATTAACTTGTATCTATTATAACCATGTCTCATAATTAATGTTTTATTTTTCAAAACTTTTTCTCATGCACATATTTTAAGATATAGCAATCTTAACACTGTTGAAATGTTCTGCTGTTTTCATTGTTCATAGCCATAGTAAGACCGACTCTCTCTTTCAAATTTAAATGGTCGTGCACATTAGCTCTTTGTTCGTATTTTTGGTATTAATGATGAGGAAAATAATAGTGGAAACTGAATTTCCGCAAACTGGACTAAATTGCCTTAAACTTAAAAAATCAAATAATTATTTCTATTACTGTCCCGTATTTTCTCTGAAAAATTGTAAATCTTGCACCATAATCTCTTTATCCTCTTCAGTTTTGAAGAATTTCAAAGATAGATGTTCGGTCAATAAATAATTCATAACAAGGTCATGCAAACCAAATAGAAAAAGGACTTTGTAGCACTTTTAAGGTACATATTTACCACAACAATGGTATGGAACTAGTTTGACACAAAATTTGAGAAATTCAGAATTTGAATCAGATTCTACAACCTTTGGAAGAAGGAAATTATATATCTAAAACCTTGAACAAGCTTATAACACTCACAAAATTCTCTCATCAATTTCATTAATCTTCTGAGATACAAAATAAAAATTTAAGCAAGAAATTGAAAAGGATAAAGCTCCTTCTGCTGTGATTTGGATGGATGATTGGCAGTAAACTTAATAATTGCCCATGAGCTGAAAACTTGAAAGAGTTTTCCATTACATATGGATAACTTTATTTGATCTAAGGATAACTGAAAACTGCAAGCGGACCTTTATGAACAAAAATTGTAACTCGAAGGAAGAATGTCTTTTGTATTCTAAACATGTTTTTTACAATATCCACTGGAGTCACAGACACGCTAAAATGGCTATTCTCTGTGAAAGACTAAGGTTGGTTTCTTCTCTTATCTGTTTTAAGATATGTAATTAGGTTAATATATTTTTACAAGCCAAATAATATATTTAATTCCCCCAGTTCTAAAATACCTCCATTATACTTTTTATATACTAAGAAGTTGCTTTATCAAAAGATAAACTTATTGTATCTTATAGTCAATATTCCTTATAAAAGTATAGAGAAAATTATAGAAGCAATTGAAATATTTTGGGAAACACCCCCCCCCCCCAAAACTGTAATGAGGTTTCTCAGAGACCAAATAACATATTAATTCTGATGTTTTATATTTATGTACCATTTTGCCTTTTAGATAGATAGTATTTTGGGATGTATTATCTCACAGAAATACAGGATATACTATAACATAGAAATTTTAAAAATAGGAGTTAGAGTAGGGAAAATGATTGTCTAAAGTTTCATATCTACAACATAGTAAGTCAGGATCTCAAATCCAGGCCATCCCACTCTAAAACTATGCCACTGTGATCATTTTGAGGGTGTAGAATATAAACACATGTTGTCCAATGACAAATGGTATGGGAACAAAAACCTTGATGAGTTCAGGAGTTTACGGTTCTCAATTGCTGGAAAGAATTAATTCTGGTTAGTTTCTTGAATATCTGACTAAAATATTAGAATCACTCTATTATTCTTTGTTACAGCCACCTTTCTGTGCTGCTGTTTCTACTGATTCTTTATTCCCATCTACCAGGGATTCTCAGGAGTCCAGTGGGTACGGAATGAGGGGAACCCATCAAATTTTTAGTTTCATCCTTTTCTCCAAGTAGATGAGATATTACTAGGGATGTTCCCAGAACCAAACCAATCACTTAGACAATGTCAAACTATGAAACCCACAGTGAAGATATGACACTGGTATGTCTGAGTCGACTCCAGTTGAAAATCACGCCTTGAAAATGCAACCCGAGACTACAGGCACCTAATGACACCAATTGGTATTCACGCAGGAGTACAGACTGTTACATATGCTCACTGCAAGTTTTGCTTCGGGGAAAATGGAGAACCATTTAAGTGACTCCTTCTGTGCATTGAACTGTCAACTTACAGAAATGCCATACTAATCTTAGGGAAACTCTCTGCAAAGCTCAGTTGAGTGGTGAGTGAATGTAAATGTCCCAACTTATTAAATATCTACTTCATCAAACCTGGCAACCAGGGGGCGATTGATTTTGCACTCAGCTCACCCACACACCCTTATTTATTATATATTATTTTAGAAGACCTTGTTCCTCTCCTGTATATGTGAAATATTTTTCTCCTTCTTAGATATATAATAAAATACACTATTTTAGACACAGCTTTTTTTTTGTCATGAGTAGTAGAATTTCAGCTGCACAAATCATCTTTTTAAAAAGATATCTGAATTATCTTACTTAGACATGTAATATAATAGATTTACATTTATTTTATATTTTAAAGCTCTACCTCCAATAAGCTTTACACAACAGAACCTAGACACGGTGACAAGTGGAGCAGCAATCAAAAGATAGCTTCTACAGTTGTAAAAGCAACCCTAACCACTGACCCATGATCTTCAACCATAAAAGTGAGAAACAAAACAGAGGTTCAATAGCATTTGTAGAAACTGTAAAATAAAGCCAAAAAACCCCAATAACAACAGAAACAACATTTAACCCTGCTGTTGATAACATATGTGTAACCTGATTTATAAAAAAAAAAAAATTGTTTTAAGAAAGTCTACATTTTAAATTTTGGAAACTTGACATTTTTCCCTCTGCCTGAGAAATGAATGGGGGTGGGGAGTGGGGAAGAAAGAAAGAATGCATTTGCCAGGTGGGTTTTCCAAGTCCTGATTATTAAACAGTAATTTTCATCAGATTTTAAATGCTCCCGTCCATAGCAAAACTGTAGAAGGATGATACAGCTAAATCACTGCTGATAAACAATTAGTTGAGTCTGCTGTCTCAAGCCAAGATTGGCAGCGTCTGCTGCTCTCGTAATCAAATTCCTCAGCATTCAATACAGCAGGACTGAGTTTCCTAGTTAATGCTATAAAGCAACACTGAATAAATACAAATGGCTTAATCTTCTTTTGCAGTCATATCCTCCCACACTGGTGTATGTAATTAGAAAAATACTACATCTCATGTACTGAATAGTGAATACAGCAGATTGTTAATCATTATATTTACATGGCTTATATAAAAAGTATTTAAATTCATGAGTACTATAAGATTTCTTTTAAAGAATAGTAATACGTATACAAAAATGTGTATTGTCATCTCTGTAGCTTATTGATGTGTTTATAGTACTTCCTTTAAAAATTGTTGCTTAACAAAAATTCAGGTGCCAAATATTGACAAAACAAAATATTGAAAAAAAAGTGTATATATATTTTTGTTTGTATCTATATCCATCTCTATACATACATATAACACAAACACACATATATATATAAAACAAACAAATTTGATGGAGTTTGCAAATTCCAAGGAAAAGACACATTCACACACACATGAAAATATAATCCCACATTCAAATAAAATGTGACATATTAAAATGTATCATAAATGTATTTCTAGTGAAGCCTATTTTATAAAATGTATTGTGTACTATATTTTATCTGTATTTTACACCAATGTAATATTGATTTCCTACAAAAACACATTAAATAAGAGATTTATGAGAAAGGTAGCAAATCTCTTTCGGCCAATAAACCGTAACTCTTTTGTGTCTATTTATGAACAGGAGCAAAAATGGTAATGCTTCACGTATTTCAATAATTTATCCAAAATTTACAAATGTTTGTCATTTAAAAATAATTAAGAGAATAAGAAATGGGTGATTAATAAGGAAATAATAAGTATTTGTTTAACTCTCTAACACCCTTACAAACAACAAAAGCATCTATGTATATTTATATACATCTAAGTACATATAAAGGCATGGGTATTTGCACTGTCAAAGATGAGTTTACAAATAATAAATAAAAGAGGAAATTAATAGGCAAAGAATGTGGCTTTTGAAATAAAATAGGTTTTTGAGACATATCAAGCAACAGCGATTACTTAAAAAATACAAAACAGAGCAGCTTGAATCTGATTGAAGTGGTTACACACTGTGCGAGCAAAAGGATGCAAGAGTCTCGAAGAAGTCTAGGCAGAGTACAGGGAAAGCACGAATGAGCAACACAGAGAAACTGCTCTCGTTTTATCTCTATAACCTCCACCCTCCCTTTTGCCTTCCAAAGTTGTAACCCTGAACTTGGGACAAGAATCAGGTGATTTCTGTTGAAGCTGCCCTTCCTTCCCCTAATCTATTATTTCACATAATTAACTGTCTGACTTACTTGTCCTCTGATTTTATCTGAGGAGCTGGCAAATTTCACTAATTCCTGCAGTTACCACATATCAATGTTAAAGATGTATTTAATTCCCAAGATGGAAAGCAAACACTCAGAGTATGCATAAGAAAGACGGAAATACTGGAAAGCTAATAACACTTGCCACTCTTGTAGCACCTTTCAGCCAATGATTTCGAGGCCCTTACAAAGCAAAGGCTTATCCTTCTCATTTTGCTGAAACTGAAATGCAGAAAGGTTAAGTGATTTGTTTATTTATTTATTTGTGATTTATTTATTCTGCCCTAACAAGTCAGTAATGAGCTGGGAATAGGAGACAAAATGTCTGATGCTTTATTCCCTTTCAGACCACTCACCTTGCTCACGGTGGAAGCTGATGACATTTACTTTTATAAGTCAGGAACCATCATTATTAAACTGACATGCCTACACTATGCTTAGAAATAGTCAGAAAAGTCAAGGGCCATTGCTTTGGAGCTCAGAGTTCAGAGCAAAGTTACTTTGAACAATTATAACTTAAAGAAATAGGGAGTTAACTGAGATATTTATTCAATGAGTCCCTGGTGTGATGTCACAAATCCTGCTAACATTTATTGTAAACCATGTGACAGGTACTGTCCTCAGTGCATTGAGTTCATAAAATCAATTAAGCCACATAATAATCTTAGCTGTAGGTACCACTGTTATTCAGTTTTCCAGAAAAGAAAATGGAGGAATAGAAAAGTATTTTGCCCAAATCACAAGTTGAGTAAAACTGGTGGGGCCAGAGATGCACAATGCATGGCACCTGACTTCAGAGCCTAATGATCTCTACTAAGCAACACTGCCTCTCTTTTGCATCCTTGCACCATGCCAAAAAAATTAACAGCAGAAAGAGCGTTTAGTACAAATGAACAAAATGAAGTGCTGATGTAACTTTGGATTTGCTCATAAGCTGCTGAACAATATTATTTCTAATTATGAATATAACTTCATACCAATTTTTTTTAAAAAAGTAAAATCCAAAGTTTCCAATGCTTATGGGAGAAACAAAGATAAAAAGGATTTTTTAAAAGTGTAGTTTGAACTTCTAATTTATTGCAACATGGCTGTATCCTTTTTGCTTTGGAAACGGATGGTATAGGGAATATTTTGAAAGGAGTGTTCAACATGAATCCACATTTTGACTACGAGAGTGACTAAAGAAGTTATTAAGGTTATTTCACTCTTTCATTTTCAAAACAATTTTATTAGATATTATCCAGGTGTTGGATGTGTAAGGAGAATCTACAAAATATTAGCTTAAATTAATAATATTTATTCAAAGCTAAATATTAAAATTTTAAATAATATACTATGTGGTGTGGTGAAAAGAATACTGACCTAATCAGTCCAGACCTGGTTTCAAAGTCCGTCCCAACCAGAGACTAGTGTGACCTTGGGTAAGTTATGTAAACTTACTGACCTCTAATTTTCTCAGTTCTAGAATAATGATATTCCCACTATGCAAGGCTGTTGGGAGGATTAAATAGCCCATCAATTCTGAAGAAATGACTTAAGTCTTTTTGTTCACCACTTCCCAATGTTCAGCCTACCATAATCCTTGGTTTATCATAGATGCTAAACACTTATTTGTTGAATAAATGAGAATACTTACAGTTCTAACATCATACCTGGTATGTTAGATGCTCAATACATGTTACAATTTTTTAACTTTAAAAAACTGTTAATGTTATTATTGTTAATAAGGTATATGCAACAACTGCTAAGGATCTGACAATGACAATACTTGGAAGCAGACAAGTTAGTTTGCCACAGTTTCATGAATCTGAGTGGAAGACACGAGACTCCTGGATGAAAGACAAAGTAGTTTATTACTCACAGCAATAACCACAATCAGGGGTTCACGATTTTTGCACTGAGCCCCAATTCCCTCAGGGCAATAAGATGAGGGCCAAGTAATACCTGTACAGCCCATGGGTGATATGATAGGGGAATGGTCAGTAAGCATGCTTGCCTTTCACTCTAGTGATAGGCAGTATCTCTATCCTTAAGGTTGAAAGCAAATCAACTTTACTTTGATGTGCAGAAACATGGGAGACCCGTAAAGAATTGTTGCCCAACAGTATAAAAGTACACAGTATATTGAAATGTGATCAGAATGTGGTTTTCAATTATAAAACAACAGTCTAGGATATAACAAAGTTATCTTATTTTTTAAGAGACTTTAATGGTATATTTAATTTGCTAGATGCCTTGCTGTCTAGATTATATTTTTTCTTTAAATTTTATCATTTTGTTAGAATGTAAACATTGGCTTATTTCTTATTGGCTTAGAATATTATTCTTATTGGCTTAGAATATAAAGAGAACTATGGCTTCTTTGAAAACTATTCCAGTCTGAACAAGGACACCAGGGGTTTATGAAAGAACTTTTATCTATCAAAAATAGAAATCATGAACTTGAAGCTATTATTACAGGATTCTATGCAGACAAACTGAGCAGCCATATATTTCCATATTGGAAACATACAGTCGTGGAACATTCCAGGCAGCAACTCTAACAGTGATAAGCTCGCAGTATTCTCTGCCAACAGCTTTCTCAGATTATTTTCCTATTTTTCTACACTTGTCGCTGCTAACCCTTGAAAGGAGTGGTTTACAATTATTGCATTCATTTCTTCAATACTCATTCATTCAGTCCTTAATCCCTTAATGTCAGGCTTTAGTACTAATGGCTCAATAAAACTGTTAAATATCAACAGTAAACTTTAAATAATCAAATTCAATGACTTTTCCGAAGTCTTCTCCTACTTGTACTTTTGGTATCAGCCTGTCCTTTTTGAAAGTCTCTGCCTTTTGAATTCTATGCCTAGTTCTATTCCCATCTCTCTGAAAGACAGCACTTCAAATTTCTCTTACCTGGTTCTGTTTCACATCCCATCTCTTAAATGTTAGTCTTTTGTGGGTCCTTTATCCTTTTCTCTCTTCAGGCTCCTTCTCTCAGTGACCCCATGGTTTTCAAGCCTTAGTTCTATAAAGATGGCATTGAAAAGTAAATCTCCATTTCTAAACTCTCTCCTCATTCAGTCTCCTATTTTCAGACATTTGCCAGACGCCTCCACCTGAATGCCTTAAGCATATCTCAGACTCAACATGTCTATCACTCAACTTCTTCACTTATCCCGCCAAATCAGTTCCTGCCCATAGCTACCCAATCTCTTCTAAGCACACTGTTGTCGTGGAGCACAGTGCTGTGGCTTGTCCCCTGGCATCATGGCTGAACGGTAATACCTCTCTTTCATCATGTTACCACCACCCTGGTTTAGAGCTCTATAATCGACCCCTTAGCAAACCTACCCCTTGGCAAATGCAATAGCATCCTGACAGGTTTTCCTGGTTGTAGGCTATACTTTTCCCTGCATCCTGTTCTGTTTTTTACTTTTGGGAGAAAAGGCTGTTAGCTACTCTTTATTGCCTGCTGGACAAATCCATGCCCTTTAGTCTGGTGTCAAGTCTCTTTACAATCTGGCCTTTTCCTGCTTTCATTCAACAGATATTTAATGGACTAGGAATAATATAGAATATTCATAATCAGACACGGTACCAACTTGGAGTGGGTACCTCAGGAGGAGGAATGAACTAATATTAGTCAGTTAATGTATTATTATAAACCATGAGAAGTGATACTACAGAAAGTCATAGTTCCACCTTTATCCGCTGCTACTGTCCTCCACATTTCTGATGTTCTAACCAAGTTGGATTGTTTGATAATAGATCAAACTTTTGTTTCCTTTTCCTTTTCAAAATGTAGTAGTTACGTATTGTGTCTTATCTGAACTTCCCTCTTCCTCCTGCTTTTCACTATCTTTTGAAATCTTTCCTATTCTATGAGGCCCAGCTCTCAAATGTCATTGCTCCTAGAATCTATCTTTGATCATCCTAGCCACTCTCAAACCAATTAGAGCTCTTTGTATGATGTTTATGAGATTTTCTCTTAATCCATTTGATTCTGTGGTGTGTGTGCACGTGGCAACTGCCTCTTCTATATTGGGAAAAAGCTGAGCAGGGGGCACCATGTTTTAATATTTGTATATAATCCCTACCTGCCAAACATATTAGCCGTTCGTAGTAGACCTTCATTATTTGTTGAATGAGTGAATGAATTAATACAATACTCCTAATATCCAGGATGCTTCCTCTGGTTAGCTGCTACTTCATAGAAAAACAGTCCACGGCTGATGTGATGGGAGACTGACCCTCTGCTGGCAAAGAAGTTAACAAGTCATTATGATAGCAGCAGTTTCATTCGAAAAACCCCACTTGGAACCCAAATCTCCTACAGAGCAGTTAGGAAGGAGGTTGATTTCCCAATGGATTGGGGGAAATAAAATCTACCTACAAAATTCACTAGAGCAGGGGTGCCCAGAGCATAATATTGTCACCTCCTTGGGAACACAGTATTTCTAGTAAGGGTATCATCAGAAATCAATCACTCAACAGTTCTGTTCTTGCCATATCATTTTAGGAAATGCTATTTGCAGAAACAGTAAAATAGACAAAGCTTTGCTAAGTCTCAAGACACTCCTCTTCTAAACCAGAGGCCTCCAATTTACTAAGCTCATTAAACCACACTCTAATTTTATGCCTAAAACATGCTGCTATATATGTGGTTTAAAACAATCATAAGATTTAGCATATTATATCTTCAAGGCTCTTTGCACACATCAAGTAATTATCCACATAACACCCCTGTGATGACAGTGTTATTATTCCCATTTTATAGATAAGGATATTGAGACACTAGAGATCTAATAATTTGCCTAAGGCAGTATAATAGACCAGCTGCAGAAACTAAATTAAAATAGAATGTTCTGACTCTTTGTCCTGATTTCAAACTGCAAAATTATACTTGATATCAGGCTTTTCTCTATATGCGTACTTTATAATATCAACACGGGCATGCATTGAATTACATATGGGTCTTAGAAAATAAGCATCGCTATTATTTAACAGTAATAGATACACTTCCACCTATGCTGCTTTCTGCATGGGAGAGAATAGAAATAAACATTATCCTGGCATGCTTAGGAATTATATATCAATTATATAATTCTATCTAATAATCTGTTCCTCTTAAAGATACTACATTCCACACCCTTAGCAATTTTAGTATTCTCACAATGAGATGATTAGAAACAAAATGGCTGGTTTGAAAAATATTTCCAACTACAATCATTTTGTGCTGTAATGCCTCACCAAAATGGGAGGACATGATAATCCTGTACCTCATGCAAAATCAATTACATTTTAGTTCAAGAATCTCAGTGACTGAAACAGAGTATTATTTTATGTCCTGAACAATATGTTGTTTCAGTTACTAAGGAAACCAGTAGCAAAAACTAAGTTTACAGTGATGCATTCTCAAGAAATTGACTACAATGTCAGTCTCTGGGGCATCATTACAAAGTGCTATTTGCATTTAAATTTCTTATAACCCTTAAGCAACTGATTTGTTTGTTTATAAGCATGAGTGTGCATTTTTTTTAGCTCTGGAAAATTTTTTTTTAAGATTCAACCAATACATTGATATTTAACCATTTAGAGAGCTACCCATCAAGCATACGTACAATGTCCCTTCCTGAATTATAATGTGTGGATTGCACTTCTGTGGGTTTCCAATGAGACCTCCTTTAAAGCCTCTGCACATAATGTGCTCCTCACTAATGAAAGCCGCACATTCTGTTTCACACATGGTAACAAATAGGCGAAGTCATGTTGACTTATACTGTTGCATGTCACAAATAACAAGATTCTACAGGAATCAATACATCTATTTTGCACACAAGGTTTCTGGAGTCTAGGGCTATTCAAGTCAGACTCCAAGTTCCTCGGGGAAGCCAAGGAAAACCCCAGATTTTTCTTGACAGACACTTGCCTCTTTTGTCAAAAAGAAACAACAAATATTCTGATGAGTTACTGATGCTTTTATAGTGGAAAACTCTCCTGACAAACTACTCTACTGACCAGAAATGACAAGGCCTTGACATGCTGCCTTTGCCTACAGAAGATATAGAACTGCTGCAAAAGCTGATCGGACTGAATACGACCACAGGGAGAAGGAGAGGGATGGAGACAGAGCAGTGTCAAAAGACACTGACTCTGGGCTGTTTTCCCTTAGTGAAATCAAAAATCCATTCATTCTCCCACCAGAATTATTTCCCAGCACTGTCCTTTGTCTTAAGGTTTTGCAGTTAAAACCTTGTAATTATTTTTGCATAAAAACACTTCTTGGGCGTCAAATTTATTCTGTATTTAGTGAAATAAAATTACACAAACAGTGTAAAATGAGCCTTTGTTAAACAAATCACTTTTATGACTAAGCAATTGCACACACTCACCCCAAGGAACACACAAACAGAACAGAAGAGGCAAGATGCCTATATGAAACTGCAGACAAGCAATTGCAAATACAGCACTCCACAGGAAAACAAAATTAAGTAACATTCTAACTTTAGAAAGTATGGCACTGATTTAGATCAGATGTTTTTTGATAGAAAATTATTTCAGCAAAGTAATTGTAAGCCAGTCTTTTGCACTGCTCATTTCCTTCTTCCCTCCGATTTCACTCCGTATCAGTACCCATGGTAAATATATTGCTCTTGAATACTAAGAAATTATGAAAGCAAGGAACAGAGATCAGCCATTCCTGGGTATCTGGGAAACAAGCACACTGGAGGCTAATTTTGTGTAAGATTTCTTTTACTTCCCATCAATATGCCATAAGTCTGACCTGGAGGATCCCCTTCAATTGATGCAAGAAAGTAATTAAGTCTCCAGGCTCATCACAACCTGTGCAATCTCATGTGCAAAGATTGCTCTTTGAGTCAAACAGCTTTTAGTTTTATGACAAAGAATCTTGTAATGTAGGGTTAACAATTAAAGCCAGGCAGTATGTTTCTCTCATGGGGCTTGGTGCTCACTCAAGTGCTACAGTCACCAAACTCATCTGAAAGGAGTTGAGTTTAAACCCAGATTTTTCTTTTTGCTTTTTATTTTCTTATCCTTTTTTTTTTTTTTTTTTTTAGGTCGGCCTTTCCTTGCTCCGCCTGCTTTGTCATCTAGCTTTCCTAGTGGTCCTTTCTTTCTTGTTACCCTTGGTCCCCACCCTTAGGAAATGTTAAGGTTGCTTCCTCTTTGGTGTGAGTCACATAACAAAAATCAAATCCTCAGCCAGTGTGTGGGCTGAAAACAAAATGTATCATTGACAGGCTTAAGGAGAACTCCTGAGTGTCTGTAAGGTATCAGCTCTGCTGAGTCCCAGCCAGACAGTCAACACGTACCTACTCACCGATACCATGGGTCTATTTAGTGCATTTTCTCATTGGCTTGCCTCCTTGCTTAATCAAGTGGAAGACGCAGCCACCTCATTACAAACAGAACAGAATGAAGGCTTACCTTGCTTTCTCCCTTTTAATAGGGGTTGACTTTTCTTATCTCCATGCTAGACATCTGCTTGCTTTCTACAATGGCTCCACATCATAACAGTTCAGTGTGTATTTTTAAACGTATGTTTTAAAATACATGTCATTTGTTTTGGGACTAATAATATGGGCCACATGTTATTAATATAAAGATTGATTTAATCATTAACTCTAAGAATGTATAATATAGCTCCCCCCCCACCCCTAACACACATACAAAAAGGAAAAAAAAAAAAAAAAAAAGCAAACCTAGGCAGACAGGCTCCTTCTGGAGCACATGATTGGTGGCTTTCTGGCATATTCAAGTCCATATGAGACTGAAGACCATAACAGTTTACACAGGCAGACAGGTATATTGTAAAAAGCTGATGTCTGGGACAATGGTGGTTTTGCTTTTTGAAAAGGGAGACATTTAAGATCTAAAAGAATACATCAATCCTCTCAAAATTTGCATCATTAAGGCTTCCTTCTAATTGATTCTTTTTAAAAATTGTTGTATTTTCACTGCTTCAGAACAGAACTACAACAGCTGAGAAGGAAAAGGTGGCAAATACAGTTCAAAATGTGACTAAAAATGTGTCATTCTTCTGCAAGCATTTTATTGTTGAACACAGCGTCCTGAATGAAATGAAGTATATCCGTGCATGTGGCGCACAGTGCACAGACTCAAACCCATGGTACGCAGTGCATAGAGCCTCAAGCCAAGAACATTACTGAATATTCTTGAACCTGTGTTGGAATTTAGCGGTAGTATTTTCTTGTTTTCTACAAATCTGCTACTTTTTTGCTGGCACTTACTTTGGACAAGGACAGAGGACAGGGCTGCTCTGAAGAAGAGATGACTGTAAACTAAATGTGAAATTTTTCAAAACGATTGCCCTGGCATTTTACCCTTTGCATCGTGGTCTGAATTCATTGATTTGCATATATAACTGCAGGAGTTAAAGGTGCAAGTACAATAATCACAGCATAACTCAGGATGCAGATGGGAGAACCAGCAGTTGGCCTCTACTTGAGTTCTTCCCTTGAGTAATGGAAAGGGTCCCAGCTTCTCATCTGTTTTCCTCAAGTTGTTTCACCTTAACTCTGTTTCAAAGTCATAATAAAAAATCTTCTATCTTAACCTTGGCATGAGGTCAGGAGAAAAGACTTTAGAGAGTGCACTTACAGGTTTTTATCCTGCAGTCTCAGGGGACTGTACATTCTCCAGCCAGCTGTACCTTTTGAAGTTTCACAGAGATTCTATACTCTTTCTAGTTATAATTTCCTTTATTTTTTTTTTAAGAATCTAAGCTGATTAGTTAGCAACTTTTTTTTTAACTATTTCATTTGATGCAAGTGGTTTAAGCTAGATTGTCTCTTGTCAGCTCTTCTCTTCACAATGACAAGTTTGTCTTTCCCACAAATCTACCTCTGATAGCCTCAGTGTTGGTATATTTGTATTTCTAGTAAAGTTGAATATGGAGACAGAGAGCCAGAAAGAACTTGCATATGTAAATCAATTTATTTTTATTTAAAATAAATATATCAGAGAGTATGATATAAAATAATGTATGAGAGACAATGTGTTTTCATTTTTAGATATAAAGAAGTTACATCAGATAATTCTGTATTTGAAGGAAGAGATTATTTGAGGCAAGAAACATATACTACCATAAAACACATTTGGCCATATTTTAAATATGAGTGTGTTGCATAAATCCTAATGTTTATATTGTTTTTAACATACTCGAGGTGTGAGAAAAAAAGAAAGTTATGCTGTCCACCTCATAATTAAATCTGAGCACCATAGGATTGTATTCCACTGCCCCACATTCAAGAAAAGTGCAGGTTTCTCAGCTACAGCTGAATGTAAGTGTCAGGTGAAAAGACTGAAGTGAGGGTGTTTTCTCTCCACAGTTTCATTCCCTCCTCACAGTCCCACCCAATTCCATCCTGACATAACACAAGACAAGCGCTTGTCCTCTGCAATGAGAGTGATGACTAGTGGCTGAGCGTTTGTATGACTTGAAAACATAACTGAACGAGGTAAAAATTGAAAATTAACTTTCAGTGGCTAAGAAGGGGAAACTTAATAGCCTGAAAATCCATTTGTCTACAGTACTAAAAGTAGAATGTAACCAAATAAAACTATATACAAGTCAATTTGTATTTTCCTGACTTAATTTAAATACCACACAAAAAAAGAACAAAATAGCAGAACCATAAGAGTCCTCAGAATAACAGAAAAGAAGGCTCCCATAAACAATTATGGTTTCAGATATGATATTGGGCAATTGTTCAAAAAGACTAAGGAAGTTCCATGGGAATTGTGCCAACCAAAAACATGAAACACACACACACACTCTTTAAATGTAGCCTTTGGTTGATGGAACAAAACCTTGTGGTCCTCTACTAGATGCGTAAAAATGCAACTGAGAGAAATAGGGAAAGGAGGAAGATTTCAGTCTTCTCCATTTACCTCTCCGTAGGACATCCTCAGGTAATTCTTTAAGACATAAATTTTGGGCAAAACTTAAGGTTAACCTCCTAGCCAGGAGCTAGCAAATGCTGCCAACTCCTAAGAGAGAACTAGCTAGAACTGCTGTTGCTGGCATAATTGGGCAGCCGGCAAACTGAGCTGAGTCCACACAAGCCTGTGCCATCCATATCACCTTGTCCTGTCTGCTCATTTGAAAATGGAGCAAATTATATTCTGGGAATATAACACTGTGATTTTCTCAGGGAAGTGGGTATTTTATTTTGAGTTAAAATAATAACTCCCACATCTCCTGCTAAAACATAGACACACACACACACACACACACACACACACACAAACATATGTCTCCTTCCTATAATGTTCTAAAATGTATCCAGGCCCTGATTAATGAACTTTACTTATTTTATTTTAGGTAGTTTGGAATGTGTCTCTACCTTAGTAAAGGCAGACCCTTTACAAACTGTGTGAGGTTGTGACAGAGCAAGTGGTTCAGAGCACAGGTTACTGATGGTACCCTGGTACACTTTCTAGTGTGTTATCTTGGGTAGGTAATTCTACCTCTTTGCATTTCAGTTAGTTCATCCGTGTAATGGAATATTAGTAGTATCTTATGAGGTTTCTTTGTGAATTAAATAAAATAATGCATGTAAAAGCCCTAGGATATAGTAAACAATATGAATTATTAATATTTGTATTACTAGTTTCTAACAGAGTAATTTTTCCATGATAAGTATTGTTCAATCAAAAGCAAATGACGTTTAAAGATCTGGGGTTTTTTGACTTACTTACTTCACATTTTAAAATGTTCTACTAGCTATAGATAAATAAAAAGATATATAATATATAGCTAGATAATAAATAATATTTTTAACTAATATAACAAAAAGTCTTACTAGAGAAGTTTAAGAGTCTTGAATGAGGATTTGCCATGACTTTTAATTAGAATATTGAACTTAACTGTCATAAAAAGTTACTTTGTTAATGATTTAGCATACTGTGAAATGACTATCACGCTATCATAAAGTTAAATTAATGGAAACTTTTAAAACACACAACAAAAGAGATAAATGTCTCATCTTTTGACACTGAATGTAACTGGTATAGAGCTCTACATTTTGGACCAATTTGAGATAAATTTGGCAACACTGTAATGTCATTTTATTTGGTGAACAAATAAGAGGCTAAAAGTACTGCTAATATATTGAATACCTTACACTGGGATCTAAGGTGATGACACCCTTTGTAAAAGATTGCCTGGAACTTGAAAAAAAAAAAAAAAAGGAGCAAATAGAGTCACAGAAATGTGAAAATTTAAAAAGAATTTAGAGATTCTAATTTTAATCTTTGAATGCTAAAGAAAACTTATATCCAGAGAGGTGAAGGCTTTGCCTTAGTACTCAGCAAATTAGGAACGAAGCTAGGATTAGAACCAAGATCTTCTCAGATTTCTGACTATCAACTTCAGGAAAAGAAAAAAAATAGTTTAAAATGTAATTTCTATCACTTAAAAATTATTCAAGTTGAAATCGTTTTAGGGGTAGAAATGTTACATAATAGAAAACATTAAAATTACTCAGCAAATGTTTACAAGGATCTTTATTCCAATAGCTATTTTTATTTGCTTGTCTTACATTTGTACCAGAAAATTTATGTGTGTACTTAATTTTGTCAATATTTAGATATAATTTCATTATCTGTATTACTGAAAAACAAAGTTTCAGTGTATTGTATAAGTTTATTGTTTTTAATTTAATTTTTATTTAAACATATCTCCACATTTTTATTCGAATTTTTGTATTAAAAAAATTTCAGATTTTTAAGAGAATAGTTGGCACACATTAACCTTGTTTTTTTAAAACTCTGTTTCATAAAATAAACCAAATAAAAAATGGCACATCCATGGCACTTCTTATTAATAGTGGCACTTAGAATTATAAGAATTTTGAAATCACAATAAACAGAATTTAAATCATGTTTATGAAGAAAAACAAGGTAATTCACAGATAGTGATGGGATAATAAAACCACAACTTTCTGAATCATGTCTAGAAGGTAAATTACATTACTTCCCAGGTCGTCTTTCTAAAAACCTTTAAGATATACCAGTAGTTAAGCAGATAATAAGTACTTCTCTCTTTCTAAGGTGGAGATGTTGAAAGCTTTTCTCATAGTTTGTTTTTGTTGTTACTTTTTAGTATTTAACACCTTTTGCACAGCAACTAAATTCATTTTATATGGACTTCAGAAATTTTAAACCTGAGGCCTAATGATGTAGACGTCTTATTTGAATTAAATGAGAATATCATCTCTGCCAGAGACAAACAAAGAATGTCAGATTAGACACTAAATTAATGACAAGACCACAAATATCATCTCTGTTCTTCGTATAGTGACCCTATGGATGCTGACATGTGTTAACCATATAGAAGAGATCATGTAATTATTATAACAATAGATAGCAAGAAAATTGGCTTTCATTTGATTCCTCTGCCCAGCTTCTTATAAAGTGACATCCATCTCATTTCTGTATTACACCAAAGTAAAAACAATATTTATATACATTAAGGTTATGTAAAGACTAGGATGCTGTAATGTTGTCTGGTATACATATCCACAATACAATCATACAGTACCTCCACTCTGAAGACAAGGAATACAAATTTGCTTTAGTACCTAGCAAGGAGCCGAAGAGTACCTTACTTCCTATCTCTGAACATTTGACCAAACTTAAGAAACAACACCCCCGCAACCTTGTCATTTCAATTTTTCACACTTTTGTCTGTATGTGTTTTATGTCTCAACGAAGACTTATCTCCCCAACCCACTGCCACAGGATAATTCTCTGTAACAAAGCTCAGTCTCAATCTCCACCCAAATGAAAAAAGGGCAAATCCCCAAAGAGAAAAGTAACAGTCACAGCCATTTCTACGGGTCCCAATCTCACAGACCAAGGAGGGACCGATGACAGTTCATCGCTACCAGAAACCGGCGAATATGCCCCAAGGGGGTTGGAGGTTCTGTAAGGGGATTTTGTAGGAAGAATATCTTTCTGAACCCTCCAACAGAGAGAAGGGTTTTTTACAAGTAAGGAAGCTGTGTTGGCACAACGGACAACAATTTCAAGCTGGGAGGAGATGCAAATAGCCACCAGTGTGAGAATTTTGTGTCTGTCAGACACAGGGCTTCCTAACCATTCTTCTTCCCTCCGTCTTTTGTATAACAGTGTTTGGAGAGAGAATGAACTCAACATTGTGCAAACACTTTTGCTATAAATCACCACAGCATCCAAAATACCAAGGGCCCCCCAAACCTTCAACTTGTTTTCCTTTCCTGGTCAGGGTTAGAATGCAATTAGACAGCCAAGTGAGAAAAAAAGGGGAAGAAAAAAGGGGTGGTTGGCCAAGATGTGTAGCCGTGCTTAAAATTGCACCTGGAACATCATGGCCTATTTCTCCCATATGATTGTTAATAAAATAAGACTTTATTTTATGTAGTGTCTTTATGCCAAAATGCATCCCCAAATACTTGACAGACTTAAATAATGCATTTAATACAACCGTTGTGTGGTGTTATGGTGTCCCAGATCACTAGGAATCTTGAATTAATACATTATAATGATTTCTCCCCAGAGGGAGCTGGAAGTGCCTTGTTGCTGGGCAGATTATGGTAAGGGGATTGGGGTAGCATAATTAAGCGGGGAGGTGCTTGGTAGCTGGCATTCTTCAGTGATTCTATTTTCTTTTCTCTATTTGAAAAATCTGTAGGAGACTATTCTGTGGGCAAACTACAAATCAGAGAATTTTTTTTTTCAAATATAATGAACATCCAGACACTTTCCTGTAAGAGGTGGAGAGATACTGGATGATGATGATGATGATGCTGCTGATGATATGCTATGGATGAGAATGCTGACTGTGAATTAACCTCTTGTAACATCTTTCAATAAGACAGAGGCTTAGCTTATTCGCCTAAACATCTTCATATAAATGAATAAAACGCTGAGCCCCATGTGAAACTATTTCAGGCAGTTTCTAATACACCTAGCGTGTGACCTTCCACACCCCCATGTCCCTCGTGTATGGCATATTCCAACTAATATAGAGGCTTTTGTCTCTTTCCATATGCTGGGCTGTCTCTCTAACACAAAAGCCACTTTTGAAGTGCAAAAATAAATGTGTTAAAGGGCTTTTAAACTAAACTCACAATGATATAATCATTTAAGGGAGTTGATGTAATCATTACAAGTAATTTGTCCTTGCCAAAGATTGAAAAATGAGTCCTAAAAGGGGAGAGCTAATGCTGAAGCCTGCATCTTGCTTCGCATAGAAGGACAGAAAATGCCTCTTACATATTTTTGCATAAGTTGTTCCACTGCCTAATTGGGCATGAGAGCAGGATAGAATTTATGGCTCAGAGCACTCCTCAGCCACAGGTGTAGAGTGAGATTGGGATTGTTAGCAAGCTGAAACTGGTCTGGAACCCAGTTTAAGCATTTCATTTCTAGCGGTTGGACAGATGTCTCACATTCTGCGGCAGCAGAATGTGCTCTTCCCTTTGCCACAGAGATTAGCCACAGCCTGTGATGCTGGTACTTTGCTGGAAGGAATAGGACAGGAGCTCCACTGCTGTGTTATTATCTGGGGTCTATTATGTTTTTACATTTTTCAAAAATCTTTAAGCTAGATCTTTGACATTCAACTGCCTATAAAGACATGTGCCACCTGATGAGAAGCTTTGATGTGCATTTTGAGGATTAAATAATCTAGATAGAAGGCAATGTGTTTCCAGCCAAGAAGAAAACTATGGAGAAAATTTTGCCTCCTGCAGCTAAGCTCTGTTGGCAGTCAATACCTTTTAGCTTACCCTCTATATTTGATTTCATACATATTTACAGACTATTTTTCCTCTTAGTGCTAATTCTTTTGAGACCAAATTAAGAACAAAGATAGCAGAAACAGGCTTCATCAAATAAAAATGTAAATATGCTGCATCTCATTTGTGCTTGAAGAAACTTTATTTAAATATTTTTTGTGAAGTGGAATAGTCTGGCTATATCATTATCAGCGGCTGGGAAAGTAATAACCTGGCGAGTCAGTGTAAGCCAGGGAGGGGAAAGTGAGCTCATACATTCTGTTAATGTGGCCTACTTTGGAGTGAGATTTTTCTGTAACTTCTAAAAAGAAAGTGGTAATAGTACTGATGTACACAGTCTAGGACAATTGTCATGATTAACTTCATTTTACTATATATCAAATGAAGAATTATTGACTTCGACTAATGGTATTGTGCAAAGTAGTGATGATGTATTTTTAAGTGAATAAAATGGAGGATAATTTGCAGATTTTTATCTGTTTTAGATTTTGGTTTAAAGAATAGTAAGAGAAAGCTCCAGATAGTCACAAACTAAATAGACTCTGCTGAATTTTATTTCCTCTAACTTGGTGCAAAGTATTATATTGCATCTTCAGCAGTGGCCAGGAAGTAAAGCAAAGAATCATGCTTAGCCACATAAAACATGCTACTCATTCAATAAAACAGTAAGAAAAACACTATTTTTATAGGACTTTCAAAGAAAAGGATTCTAAACCTCAGTCAGAAATTAGTTTTCATTTCTTCAGGTGTCAAAAAATATCACTTACACTTTGTCAAATTGCTCTAATCTGTCTTTCTTTAAAAAGAAACATTTAATACATTCCAAAAAGGTACTATTTTCTCTGGTTGTATCTGAAATTTTATATTTAAACTAAATGGATTTTTTTGAACAGCAGTTTGAGCGGATCAGTGTGCTATGTCAACTGCCAGTGTGATGAACATCCCAACTCTCCTTCACTTTTCTTTGGGATCCCCCACAGACCCCCCTCCCAATTTACACACACACACACACACACACACACACACACACACACCCCTTATTTATTTAGCCGGGTTATTCTTAATAAGGGGAGTGGGAGTAAAAAGCACAAACTCTCCTCTGTCACTGGTTATTTTACATGATCTCCTTTGTTCACAGATTTGCTCAAAATACTAATTGTTTAGTTCATTCAAATGTTTTATTTCTACTGGCTTTGAATGAAGGGGATGACAAGTTAACTTTTAAGAATTATGAAAAAGCTGAACATACATGATTGACCACTATATTCAAAAATGGAATGATTCTACAGCATCTATGGCTATTGGAGGGCATATAGTTCAACACAATGAACTCCTGCTAAAAAGCAAGGAAGAAAGACTTGTCTTATTGGGAATTAAAGAAAAAGGGAGTTAAGATTGACCTCTGAGAAAAAAATGTTTCTTGCTAAATACTTTTTATGCGTGAGCTTGAATGACTGTCCTCTACAGCTTCACAGATGAAATGTGTTCATGCCAATAAAAGGGAAAACTTTAAACATCTCAAGTGTGAGAATAATGAAACTAGTATTTCTCATCAACAACATTATAATCAAAAGAGTTAGAAAATACTTTCCATAATAACTATGAAAGTGATTTATACAAATAAATGTTTCAAAATCTCAAAGATTCCACCACAGTAATTAAAGGTGTAACTTTTGCATTTATTTTGCAATTCATCTCTGGAGACTAATTTAGGGTACTTTTTACACAACAATATTAATTTATTTCTTTGTGCTACATCTTACATGATTTAAAGTTAACATCTACAGTGTCCTTGCTTTCAAATGTAGATTTCTCTTTCTGAATTTTGCTTGCTAGGAGAGCCGTGTACGCAATGCATTCACAATCCCATATATACTTTTCATACATACACATTCATACCCACACACTCACCATCACAATGCACACAGAAATACAGACACCCTTTCTTCAGGGTAACATAGGAATTATCTCTAGGTTTTTCAGGGTGGCTCAGATGATTTGAAATGAATATCTCACTCAGAAACCTTAAAATGTTGAGATCATCATCTTGAAATCAAATAGATTGAACATTATTTACCTGTTTGAAATCAGTAGGCAGGATTAGTCACATATCTGGCTTTTTTGAATATCTAATTAAATCATATTATATCTATGTCAACTGGATACAAACTTAACATTAAGAGATTACAAAAAGAAAAAATGTGGCCAAAATTAATACTAGACGTCTCTGTATACTAGATAACTCATTTCAGCCAACAGTCTTACCGATTGCTTCCTTGAGGGTTGCTGAGAAGTGCCCTGTTCTTCATGGACTTTTGTTGTCTTCTGGAAGCCTCCCTCTTGGCCCCCAGACTCTAAGTAACCTAGTTAGCATATTCCCCTTTGCATGTAAAAAGGGATGCACACTGTAACCTGAGGCCAGGCCCACCTTAATTAACATTTCAAATCAGAGACTCTAAGCAGATATTTTACAGAGGTACAGAAAGGGAAAGAAAACTGGCAGGGTGGGATAAAGCCAAGCCTATGGAGGCCTAATTTACTGAGCATTATTAAACAAAGATTTCCTAAAGAGACAGCAAAGAGAGAAATGGATTTCTACATAGAATAATAAGCATTAAGAAACTAAGCTCATGTCTTTTAAAATGAGAATATCTGTGGTCGATTTCATTCTTCGAAATAGGTTAGACCACAACAAGAAATTGGACAACTACTTAACTGGGAGCTAATTCTGAGGTTTTGGGTTGATATCTACCCCTACCTGCTCCCAGCACCCCCTGTGAAACCCCCTACTTTAATCATTTGAACGCCTGAGGTATTTGTCTATAAATGATTTTTACTATGTACAAATAGAATATTTAGAATTCTTTAGTGGATTGAGTCAGTGCAGACATGTTAACTGGACCAATCAGGTCTCAAAGTGTTTTGCTGTTGTTGCTGTTTTTTAACTTTAAGCATTTTATTCTACCATTTTATTTGTCTGGGGGTTCTCTAGGACCATTAAACTGTGGTAGTTTGGGGGTTATCAAAGCCAAACTAAATGGGATGGAAATACTGAGTACAATTAATTAATCCAACTTGTTACTCTGCTTCCAAAACCAGTCAAGTGTACATTATTACCTTTTCTTTGGTATAGCACATGTGTTGGAGGCAGGTGGGTATAAATTATATATATATAAGTAAATAAAATACTTCTCTTTGCAGAATTGGACCTACTAAATGTTTCACTCCCAGTATGGTGTGCCTACAGTCATAAACCCAGTCACCACCCAGGAGAATACTCATGGAATTAGGTTTTAGTTATTCAGTTTCTATAAAATATTTAGGTGCCCAAATCTCTCATATTCCATACCACTATAATAATAATTCTAACAATCTACAGATTTTTCATCAAACTCAAAATTATGAACTGCATAATGACAATTTTACAATGTTATTAGTTGTTGACAACTCCTAAGATGGAAGTAGTACTTTTTCTGTTCATATAATTACAATGATAACATTGGTAACTCTTTCACAATCTTTGTTATTTTGCTAGGATCAAATAATTTAGAAGACTCTTTGTGCCAATTGAGGCAATTGAATAAGTGAGCTTCAGTACAACTTCTAGAGTAATAAGAACAGATAGGTTTCTGCAAAAGCAGAAATGTATTTTCTTCTACCCTTTTACCTGGCAGCATTATTTTAACCTAACCAGCTCCAATAGAACAGCTGATGCAAAGAATGAGACCTGGAAATTCCCTTGAATTGCCAAGGTATAAACAAGGGCATGACTCTAGACATGACACTCACCCGGCATGTGTGCTTTGTGCTCTTCCAATGCCTGAGATCATAAATCAATCACAACCTTTTCTGCATTAGTAAGACACAGCCTCAAAATCCTTCATGCTCATGTTTTCCAAGTTGCACAGAATCACATAGCATGCCTATAATTTCATCATATTCATTTTTACGTGTAGTAAATAAATATTATTTCCTTAGATTTTTTTCTTTAAATTGACAATGTTTCACTTAATTTTAGTCTATAAGAAAAATGTGTGTTACTTCATTATATCCGTTAAATCATGGTTTTGTTATGCTAGTTAAGTTTCTCTACTATACTAAATAAATGATTATTAAAATATAAAATGTTATTTTGCATACCATCTGAATACCAAAAGCAGTATGGAAAATATTGCTTGGTATAGTGGTCAATTAATGGCTAGTCAGTCATGAGAGAACTCATTTGCTTTCTTCACTGTAGAAAATATATCCACCAGGGGAAAAAAGTGTTTCACACAAAGTGATTCAATTAAAGTCAATTAAATAAATATGTATTGATTACCACCTCCAGACCTGAAGGGGAAATGGGAGGGAATGGTTGCCAGATCCTGGAAAGAGAACTGGAATGAGCTGAGTCCCTTGGAGGAGGGATGCAGTGGACCCATGATAGCCAGGGCAGGGAATCAAGCCCCTACACCACATCCTCCCTCTCTCTCTCATCTCATACCAGGGCCTCTCATTAGCAGCAACCAACTGAAAGTCAGGCCAAGGGAGTCCACTGATGTGGTACACCTGGATCGGTCTTCAGGCCATACAGAAAGCTTTTAAGGATGTTGAGGTGAGCTGGAGGGCAAATGGTAGATATCCAGACGACTGAGCATATCTCTAGGCACTGGAGATACAGCCCCTAAAGGGTTATAACTTAGGACTTATAGTTTATGAGTAGACAGAGAAAGAAATAAACACTATGAAGTGGGTATGTATATAATGCATAAAAATAGGCAATTAACCAGACTACGGAGCTCTGAGAAATCTTCCTAGGGGAGGTAAAATCTAAATGAAATCTTCCTTGAGAAGTAGGTGTTACACAGCTCAAGGAAGGAGATAGGCATAGGATGTTTTTCAGGACAATGTTGGACAATATTTAGTATCACTGGGGCAGGTAATAGATTATGAACGGAAAGAAAAAGGTTGAGGTTAGAAAGGAAACCAGAAAGAAAATCAGAAAATATAAAGAAGTTTATTTATCATGCTAAGTGTTTGGGTGAGGGAGAAAGGACAAGATGGAGGAAGGTGAACAAGAAGGCACAATCCATGTTGCTTCCGGGTTCTTCCTCACCAACATTTCTGTGCGCGGGAAAATGCAGCCCACCCCGGGAAGATGCAGATCAACCGAGCATGCGCCAGGTGATGTCAATCCGAAGAGATCGAAATTTACCCGGTCACGCCTACGGAGACGCCCCTATCACGCCCTTATCCTGCCCACTGCCCTCTCCCTTCCAGTACCAATGCATAAAAGTCTGCCACTGGCAGCAGCCAGCGTAGCTTCTTCGGCCCCCGCATTTGTGGACCGGAGAACATCACCCCAGAGCGCCGGCGCGACTTCCCTGGCCCCCCCACACCTGAGGACCAGAGAACTTTGCCCGAGAGTGTGTGCATATTTGCAATAAAAGACTGCCACTTTCTTACGTACTTTGGCCTCATGTTTAATTATTTAGCTCTCTCTAAATTAAGTTACATTAAATTAAATTAAAACAGTTGGTGCCGAAACCCCACCCAGGAGGAGACCCTTCCTCAACATCCCCTAGGGGTCTAACGAACCTCCTCCACAGCGAACCGGCTCCCAACCCAACCAGCCACAAACACCGAACAAGTGTTCCAGCTTTCCACTGGTGCCGCTCTGAGAATTTCTTCTTCGGTGAGTACTCCCCTTTGTTAACCATCTCCGTCCGTTTCTGTGTCCTTGGCCTAGAGTCGTACGTACGCCCAAGGACGTAGCCACCCTGTGGCGCAGTGAGGTCTTCAACCCAGAGACCTCCATCTTGAAGTTCCTCAAGTCTCCGTTAGTGGCTCCAGGAGCCCCCGGTCTCCAGCAGCGGCAAAGGACGCTTTGCCACTGCGTGAGGTCGGTTTCCATTTCTGGTGGTTAAACAATGGGAACCTCACAATC
>NW_012101854.1:4287619-4350088 GCF_000951045.1 Mandrillus leucophaeus
GCCGGCGCGACTTCCCTGGCCCCCCCACCCACACCTGAGGACCAGAGAACCTCATCCGAGAGTGTATGCATATTTGCAAATAAAAGGCTGGCACTTTCTTCGCTCATTTTGGCCTTTATTGATTGAGAAACAAAACACTAAGATATATCTAATCCTCAGAAAAATGGTAAACCACTGAAATAGTGTAGTGCAATCATATTTCTATTTTAGAAATAGTGTCCTGATTGAAGAGAGGCAGGACTAGAGAGTCAAGACCAATTAAGAGCCTGTTGTTTCAATAAAATAAGTAGCAGTGATATGCAGACTCGGAAGAGTTCCAGTGGGATGTATTTACAGACGTATTTAAGAGGTACTATCAATAGGTATCTTGATCTGTTGGTGCTGCTATAACAAAATACCATCAATTGGGTGGTTTATAAATAACATAAATTTGTATCTTCTGGTTATAGAGGCTGGGAAGCCTAAGATTTGGTTGCTAGCACGTTCAGCTTCTGGAGAGGGCCTTCTTCTAGGTTGCAGACTGCTGACTTCTTGCTGTGTCCCCATATCATGGAAGGGGCTAATGAGCTCCCATAGGCCTATTTTATAAGGGCACTAGTCTCATTCATAAGGACTCTGTCCCCATGACTTAATTGCCTCCCCGAAGTCTCCACCTCCTAATACTATATCACCTTGGGGGTTAGGATTTAAATATGCAAATTTGGGGGGAGACAAACATTCAGACCATAGTATTCTTTCCCTAGCTTCAATTCATGCCCTTCTCATATGTAAAATACATTCATTTCATCCCAATAGCCTCAAAAATCTTTACATATTCCAGCATTACCTCAACAGTCTAAAACCCAGAGCATCATCTAAAGATCATCTAAATCAGATATGGAGAGACTCAAAGTTTCCTTTATTCTGAAGCAAATAGCTCTCCAGCTGTGGACTTGTGAAACCAAGCATGTTATATGCTTCCAAAATAAAATGGTGAGATAGGCATAGGATAGACATGTCCATTCCAAAAAGGAGAATTAGGAAAGAAGGAAGAAGTAACAGGTCCTGAGCAAGTCCAAAACCTTAAGGGTCAAGAATAACTTCTTTGGCGTGAAGTTATGCCCTCTGGGCCCTCTGGAGCAGTGGCTCTGTCTTCCAGACCCAGTGGGATGATGGCCCTGTCTTCTAGGCTTGGGTGGCTCTACCCACAAGGCAGTTTTCTGCAGTAACCCCACCCAGCAATGTGCCTGGGTCATGTCCCTGTGGCTCTCTTGGACTGGAATTGCACATCTATAGATATACTGGTCTGGAATTTAGGGGACACCACCACCCTCAAACTGATTTTCTACTTGGATTTCTTGGCTTTCCAGGGAACTCTTTGAAATCTAAGTGGAGTTAGCTAGATTCCCTCACAGCTTTGCTGGGAGTAGTACATACTATACCAGGACCCACTGGAGTCACACCTCAGGCAGTCAAGGAATGTCATGATGGAGGGCAATGAGCAGAGTCTTGAGGGGTGCAGGGCATCAAGTGCAGAGGTCTTGCGAACACTCATGGCCACTCCTTTGAAATCACTCTGTTTCTCCAGGACCTTGCACTCTTGACCTGTGATGGCAGTGACAACTGTGATAATCTTCAAAATGCCTTTGGGATCATTTTTCCATTGTCCTGATGAATAGCACCTGGTTTCTACGTACTACTCTCCTAACTGAATGGTTAATTGGTCACACCCTTGATGTTCTCACCACAACATGCTTTCTCATTTTAAAGAATATGAACAACCTGAGAATCTTCCAAAATTTGAGTTCGACTTCTCTTTGGATTAAATATTCACTATTTAATTTTTCAGGCCGTGTGCAGTGGCTCACACCTGTAATCCCAGCACTTTGGGAGGCTGAGACGGGTGGATCACAAGGTCCAGAGATCAAGACCATCCTGGCTAACATGGTAAAACCCTATCTCTACTAAAAATCAAAAAAATTAGCTGGGCATGGTGGCGGGTACCTGCAGTCGTAGCTACTCAGGAGGCTGAGGCAGGAGAATGGCATGAACTCAGGAGGCAGAGTGAGCCAAGATCACGTGGGTGACAGAGTGAGACTCTGTCTCAAAAAAAAAAAAAAAAAAAAAAATTCACTAGTTAATTTTTCAGTATTAAATTTCTAAGCAGTGTTGAGGTAAGCCAAGCCATACCCTCGACACTGCTTAGAAATTTCTTTGGCACAATGTGTATTGCATTACTCATAAGTTCTACTCTCTACAAAAACTAGGACACTTTATAATAAGGGGCACTTTTCCTCCAGTTTCCAAAAGTATGTTCCTCATTTCTGTCTGAGACCTCATCAGAATGGCCTTTACTGTGCATATTTCTACCAACATTGTATTCATGACCACTCATATATTTTCTAAGAAGATTAAGGCTTTCGCTACTACTCTCCTCTTCTTCTGAGCCTTCCTCTGCATTTCCCTCCATGATCTGTCCATGGTGATATAAGCTTTTTCCAGCCTCTACTCATTACCCAGTTTCAAAACTGCTTCCATATTTTTGTTAAAGCAGGAACTTCACTCCTTGGTACCAATTTTCATCTTAATTCAATGTGAAATGCTCTAACAAAATACTATAATAAAAACTGGGTGGCTTATACACATACAATAAAGTTGTTTCTCAAAGTTCTGGAGGCTGTGAAGTTCAAGATCCAAGTTCCAGCAGATTTGGAATCTAGTGAGGGCTCATTTCCTGGTTCATAGATGGCATCTTCTTGCTAGGTGTCCTTAATGGTAGAAAGGGCAAATGAGCTTAATTGGGCCTATTTTATAAGCGCACTAATGTAATTAATAAAAGCTCCACCCCATGATCTAATCACTCCCAAAGGCCCTGCCTCCTAATCCCATTGCCTTGGAGGTTAGGATTTCAACATATGAATTTCGGGGAGATACAAACATTAAGACAACAGCAACAGGTTTAGATAATTTGTGGAGAAAGAGACAGCAAGAATGACTCCCTATTCCTGTTAGCCCAAACCTTGCCAAATCAATAGGCTCACATACTGTAGGACAGATAAAAAACACTCATTTAAAAAGTTAATTACATATGGTTTTTATGTATTGAATTATTTTTCCAATTTACCTTTCATGAGAAAATCGGGGATGTAGTCTGAAGTGGTGGCAGGGAAAGCTGATTTCAAAAAGAATGCCTGGAAAATATTAAAATATTCAGATATAATAACACAAGTATATGAATCAGTGAAGTTGTATAAGAAACACAATTAGTATGAGCTCTTTCTCATAGTTCTAGTAATACTATGGGCTAACTATACAGCCATCTAAGTTCACATAACAGTAATACTCAAAATAAATCACTAAATACCAAAGCAAATTTAAGAATTATTTTTATATTTGATAGTAAAGTAATTGGGCAAAACATAAGCTACACCGTTTCTGAAACTCTCTTCTCCATTCTCTTTTACTGAAGAAGAAAGCCTTGTTAACTGTGTGATTCTACAAATTTGAGGAAGCTATCTTTAAAGCGTAAACAAGCCACTCTGTAGAATGGAGGATGAGACTGGAAACAACACAGGAGTTGATGCAAAATATAGCAAAGAGTAAATAAGATTACATCCACAGTAATGCTGTATATTAGTTTAACACGTTCCGGCAAATGTTATTTTCCTCATTTTACAAATGAGGAATCTGAGGCTCTGAGAGATGAAACAACTTGCTCAAGATTAGTTGGTTATTAAATTGGCAGAACTGAGACTTGAATTCAGGAAATCAGAACTTTGTAGAGCTACTTTAGCAGTATCACATTGCCTTTCACACTTAAGAGTATCTGAAAATGTTTTTGCCACGTTTGTTTATTAACCTAATCATTGATTAATTAGCAGATAATGTTTATTTTTTTATTTTTTTAAATTAACAGCTTTATTTAAATATAATTAATATGCATCAAATTACACATTTCAAGTGTACAATTTAATCACTTTTGATATGCATTTGTAAAACCATCACCACAGTCAAAATAATGAACATATTCATCATTCCAAAAACTTTTCTCCTGCCCCTTAGTAATTCCTCCCTTAACCCCAGGCAGCCACTGATCTGCTTCCTGTCACTATAGATAAGTTGACATTTTTTAGAATTTTATATCAATGAAATCATACACTAATGTACTTTTTTGTCTGACTTCCTTCTTCCAGCATAATTATGAGATTTATCCATGTTGTATGTATCATTAGAAAAATATTTTTAATGACAGACATTTCTCTTTTTTTCCTCATTTTTTTTTTCTTTTATTATTATACTTTAAGTTGTGGGATACATGTGCAGAACGTGCAGGTTTGTTACATAGGTATACACGTGCCACAGTGGTTTGCTGCATCCATCAACCCATTATTTACATTAGGTATTTCTGCTAATGCTATCCCTCCCCTAGCTCCCCACAGACCCCAGTGTGTGATGTTCCCTTCCCTGTGTCCACGTGTTCTCATTGTTCAACTCTCATTTATGAGTGAGAACATGCGGTGTTTGGTTTTCTTTTCCTGTGTTAGTTTGCTGAGAGTGATGGTTTCCAGCTTCATTCATGTCCCTGAAAAGGACATTAGCTCATCCCTTTTTAAGGCTGCATAGAATTCCATGGCGTATATGTGATTTGTTGTCTACCAAGAGAATCCTTGTATTCAAGAGTCCCATTTCTACCCTTTCCTCATTCCCACATGCAGAAGAGATTTTTTTTTTTTTTTTTTTTTTTCCAATCTGGTTAGGCTGTTTCCTTGATTTTTATGATACAAAATCAGAGAAGTGGTTGGGGAAGAGGAGATTTGAAGTGGGAGATTTGAAGCAGAGCTGGTGAGGTTAATACTCATATTACAGAGTTGATGAGGGGAGTTTGATAAAATGAAATAGTCAGTGCAAAATAATTGGTGAGAGACAGAAAGGGAAGTGCTTCAGAAGGTCATGATCTGAAGCCATTTAAAAGTCCTTAGAGACACAGGATTAAAGAATCAAACCTGTGGTTGCCAGTTTGGTAATGAGTCTTTAAATAGGACATCACACTTGAATGAAAACATTTAGGTTATTCTTTTTGTGTATTCTTGACAGTTGTAGTCCAGAGGTTTTGACTTTATAACTGACCACTCAGCTGTATTCCAGATTAAAATCGTTATGTCAGAGTTGAGAATTTTTTTTGACCATGACTGCCTGCTATGGTCTGAATGTTTGTGTTCCCCTCCAGAGTTTGTGTGCAAAAATTCTTACCCTCATGGCAATGGTATTAGGAGTTGGGGCCTTTGGAGAAGTGATTAGGTCAGGAGGTTGGAGCCCGCATGACAGGCATTATTGCCCTTTTAAAATAAGCTCCAGTGATCTCATTGGCCACTTCCACCATATGGAAATATAGTGAAAAGGCACATTTTATGAACCAGGAAATGGGCCTTCACCAGACACTATATCTGCTGGTGCCTGGATCTTGGATTGCACAGTCTCCAGAACTGTGAGAAATAAATGTTTGTTGTTTATAAGCTACCCAGTTTAAAGTACTTGTTATAGCATCCTCAATAGACTATGAAACTGACAAATTTTTGAATCAATAGTGCAAATGAACTGCAATGGACCAGCTCCCAACACAGTGATTTTTAGAATAAGGACAAAAAACAAAAAAGACATTGAACCTCAGTCCCTGAAGTAAGAGTTCCACAATGAGGACAGATATGCCAGTCAGAAAATCAAACTTATCCAATGCTGTGTGATTTGATTAACATAAAGAAATCTTTTAGGCTTCCCTACCTCATTTTCCAGGAGCACACTAAATTACATTTTATCCCAACATCCATGGATATCCAGTTTCTTAAGAATTATTTTAAGAAAGCCTATATGTATTAAATACTAGTGCTACTTGGACTAGTTAAAATAGTTAAAAGTTATTGCCAATTTTCAGCAAGATATGGTTAAGCCTGTGAAATGAGTTATATTGATCCACATTCTACTAGAAATTGGGAGAAAAATATTATAGGAAGCAATGTGCCAGGAGTCAGAGGAAGTAACTTTAAGGCATAATTAGTATGCCTCAGTATGACACAAAAATACAAAATGGATAATAAGTTCTTTTACTAAGATAATGTTTTAATGAGTACATAGAAGGCCCTGCCCTAAATTAGGCCTGATTATGGATGACAATCTATGTGATCAGCATTTCTGTAGAGAGAGCTTTATTTTGTTAAAATGTATGCATGGCAGGATATAAAGTAATTAAGATTAAAATGAAAAATGCATAATACTGGGTAACGAATCAAGAAAAGATATTTTCTTTTTGTTTTTTGTTTGTGTTTGTTTTTGTGCTCAGACTAATATTTACTGCAGTGCTATCCACTAGGTCTAGAGCATGGCTGAAGCTTAGGATAGCCTAAGCTGAGTTTATGCCTAGGATACACAATCAACAATCACTGAACAATATCTCTTCTTTTCCCTCTCTCTCTCTCTCTCTCTCTCTCTCTCTCTCTCTCTGTGTGTGTCTCTCTCTCTTTCTCTGAAAAACTATATGAGCTCTTGCTGTTAGTGAATTTAATTAAGTCTGAGGACAAA
Organism: Mandrillus leucophaeus; assembly: GCF_000951045.1. Lineage (NCBI taxonomy): Eukaryota > Metazoa > Chordata > Mammalia > Primates > Cercopithecidae > Mandrillus > Mandrillus leucophaeus. The sequence goes on from NW_012101854.1 coordinate 4,294,172, forward strand.
AGTGAGGTAAATTGACCATGCAACAAGGACTAGGGTGCAGGTGTGATTTGAGAAGCCGGCAGAATTGGGGGCACTAAAATTCTCTGGGTACCATCTCTTGCAGACACTACTAACAAGTAACCTTGCCATAAATTTGTGGGCAGTATGAACACAGACGTCTACCTTTCCATATTATTAAATTATTGAAATGGAACTTACAAATAGGAAACCAAAATTCTACAGTATAACTAGAAAAATCTATGGTTGGTTAAATTGATGTTGGCCAAGCGTAGAAGCCAATCTATAGATTTGAAGAATTTCTGCAAGATAGAGTACATATGGGAAAAACACTTTGAAGGCAGATATTAAGGCATGGATATCACTCTACAGGAAGACTGGAGAGTCTGGATAATAAATAGAAGACCCTGGAAATCTTTTGTTTTACTGCTATTGTAAATGGAGGTGAACTGGAGCTAATATCAGGGGAAGAGGCTGTGCAGAAGCACACCAGCCAAATTCTCTTTTGCAGACTTTGAACCTTAATAGAGTCATAACTCAGATTTCTCATCAGTGTAGACCCTTCCAACAAGCCAGAATCTTGGCCCAGTGATAAGAAAAGTCCTTTGCAAACCTACACAGCAAAGAAACAGCCATGTGGCAGCTTTCCTGTAATAATCCGTGATGTGTGGGACAGAAATAAGCTCTATGTTAAAGCTGAAGGCAATGAAAGACACTTAGATAGTGACTTCTCTGTGCTAGGAGATTAACTTAGTAATTTATGAAATCCCAACAAACCATGAAATACGTACCATTAGTACTCCCATTTTATGGATGAGTATACTGAGGCAAGAAAAACTAAGTAATTTGCCTAAAGTTCACAAAGTGAGTTAAACAGTAGGTATTTCATTTAAACTTTGGCAGCCTGGCTCCATAAAATCCATTTAAAGAGGCATTTAAAAGGAATCAAAGAAACAGTGGCTTAAACAAAAAAATAAATGTAACCTGCATAAAATTCAGAAACAAGCAGGTCAAAGCTACCCAAGAGCGACTCCTTTCCACCAAATCCTGAGAGACTTACGGTCCTTAGATCGCATTGTTCCACATTTCCTGGACCTCAGTCCCAAAATTATTTCACAGACCAACATGGACCTTCAGCGATCAGATCAAAGTTTCAAGCAGCAAGATGGAAACCAGACGTTTTCAGGCTTCAGACTGCAATGCTTCATGACATACTCTGAATGTCAATGTTTGGTTAACATTGACTGGAACATTTGTGACAAAGAAATCCAAAGTCAACAGACAAGAAAAGCCATCAAAAAGATCTACATGGTGATGATAAACAAGCTTGTTTTTTGGCAGATTGTACATGCTAGAAAATGAAAGCTGTGAGTAGGATTTAGGAAACATTTACAGAATTCAATAGGAATCATCATAAAAATGAAAAAAAATGGAAGAAAAGGTATAAATGAAGAAAGGTCAGATTCTGCAAGTTCAAACTATGAGTTGTAAACATTTTTGGAAGAAGGAGCAACATAGATATAATAAAAAGAAAAAATGAAAAAAATGAAGACATTATTCTTAATTCTAAAGTGATTATTTGTTCCAATAACCAACCAAATGTAGTATCATTTCTGAGCCCAACTTAAAAAAAACACCATACTTCGAAATGGCCAAGTGAAATTAGAAACTTCAAAGATATAGAAGAATTCTGCAGGCATCTAAGAGGCAAAAAAGCAGTTTCATTACAAGAAAAGAAAAATCAGGCATGCTTCCACGTTGGTGCAACATGAAAGGACAGAAAAAATTGCGGCAACAATCATAGTGTCCCAAAGAAAAATGTTTTGACTCAAGAATTATATTTCCAGCCAATCTGTCATTGATTTACGAACCCAGGACAAAGCAATTCCTTGATGTGCAAGTGCTTAACACTATGCCATCTAGTTTGTGTTCTTTTCAGGGTAAACTATTAAACTGCCAGAAGATCTATTACAAAATGATGAAATATGAATTAAATTATAATGACAACATTGTAGCTGAAAATAATTGACGGGTTGAGCAATAAAGTCTGTTAACTATATTGAGATGAATTTTAATATTGGCTTCAGTATAATTAAGATTTAGTAATAGTTTTCCTTTAAAAATTGAAAAAAGTTGAAGTCACAGAGTTCATAATTTCTAACGAGAAACAAGTACTGAGCAGGTGTAAGTGACAAGGGGAGGACTGAGAAAGTCTTAACAATCTTCGCATTCACAAAAGGAAGTGGAAACTATTTAAATTGATTCCAATGATAAATTTAACCATATCCTTATAAAATTTTAAGGTAAACATCAGTAGAAACAAAAGTAAAAGTCAAGCCATTATAGAAACGGTAGATTCAGAGGATTCAGCAAAGTTTGAGACATGAATATGGCTGCCTTGCTTCACCTCCCCACCTCCCCACAATTGATCCTAATGTGTCTGCCTATCTTAGAATCTACTGTAGTTCCAAAAAAGAGCATTTATATGGGGCTTTGTTTTTTTCAAGTTGGTAAGTACCTAAAGACCCACATCAGACAGTGTCAAGGTAACAATTACAAGGTACTGGATCTTTGGAATAACCTGGCTCATAGAGGGGTATGGCTCTCTCAGGATAAGTTGAAAATTGGTCTCACCTCAGTGTTTATTGTACCTGCTTTCGAGAGGCCATGAAACAGCTGAATAGGGGGACTGCATCTTCTTGCACATGAGGCCTGACAGTATGTGCATATAAACATTACTTCGCTGTCTCTACTTTTGGAAACGCCACCAGTTAGGATCCCAGCCTATAACAATCAGACTAATTACCAATTAGTCTAGGAAGAAAAACAATCATATATCTTTAGGTGCTCAGCAACCTGAGATAATTATCAGTCAGAGCAGATAAACCACAGGCCCATTGATTTACAACTGTTAGAAGAGATAGGCATGAACTAGCAAGGGAACAAAGTAAAACACCTTAGAAGCTGCAAATATAGCATTCAGGTAAACACATGCACGTCAACACACACATACATGGACTTGCTAGACCTAACATAATGATTTCCTGTCTGAATAATTTGTAAAAGAAGAGAGTGGGTATGGCTGAAATGTGAGTAGCGACTTGGAAAAGTAAATAAATACATCTTGATTTTAAAAGCCAAAGCAAAGTAACACAAAGAATTAACAAAAAGAGAGAACATAAAGAGGGCTGGATGGAATGTGATATGAGACTTGCAAGGTGGATCCGGAGAACCTAGCATGAGAGTAATCAAAGTTCCAAAAAGATGCAAAGGAACACATGGATGATAGAAATAATTAAACAAATCATTGAAGAAGTTTCCAAAGTTGAGGAAAGAACTCAACTTGTAGACTGAAAGTGCTCAGTGTGCTCCAGCTTAGAAAAGACACAGGCATTGGCATATGTAAGTACATTTTCCTTGGGATTTTTTTTTTTTTTTTGAGATGGCGTCTCACTCTGTCACCCAGGCGGGAGTGCAGTGGTGCGATCTCAGCTCACTGCAACCTCCACCTCCTGGGTTCCAGCAATTCTCCTGCCTCAGCCTCCCAAGTAGCTGGGATTACAGGCGCGTGCCACCATGCCTGGCTAATTTTTGTATTTTTTTTAGTAGAGATGGGATTTTCCTATATTGGCCAGGCTGGTCTCAAACTCCTGACCTCATGATCCACCTGCCTCGGCCACCCAAAGTGCTGGGATTGCAGGCGTGAGCCACCGCACCTGGACTCTTTTTGGATTTAAAAAATAATGACAACATGTTACATTCTTCTGAAGAAAAAAGGACACGTTTCTGGCAAAGGTGAAAGAATCAGACTGGCATCGGATTTCTCATCTGCAACACTGTAAATTACAAGAGAACATTATTTACAGATTTCTGAGAGCCAGGAATTCAATCCAATAGTCCTATAATCAGATAAATTATTTTTCACCTCCTAGGATACATACATTTGTGTCTATGCAATAATTTAAAAAAATCTCTGCACCCCAGTCTAAATAAATAATCGACAAAAATTATTTCTAAACAACCAATACATCATAATAGATACTTTAAAATGTAAGAAGTATTCAGAGCTACATGAGAAAGGAATATAAAGAAACAAATAGGTCAGTGGAAATAAAATAACAAATAGTAATGATTCTAATACATATGTAAATTTAACATGATTAAATTGACATTTCTGTTCAGAAAAAAAAAATAGAATCTTTAAAAAAATGTGTTATTTGGCTGGGTGCGGTGGCTCACGCCTGTAATCCCAGCACTTTGGGAGGCCGAGATGGGCAGATCACAAGGTCAGGAGTTCGAGACCAGCCTGGCCAATATGGTGAAACCCCATCTCTACCAAAAATACAAAAATTAGCCGGGCATGGTGGCGGGTGCCTGTAATCTCAGCTACTCGGGAGGCTGAGGCAGGAGAATGGCGTGAACCCAGGAGGCGGAGCTTGCAGTGAGCCGAGATCAAGCCACTGCACTGCAGTCTGGGTGACAGAGCAAGACTCTGTCACGAAAAGAAAAAAAAAAAAGAAAAAAAAGATTGTGTTATTTAAATATTGTTAAATGGTCAGTTACTTAGAAGATAACAAAATTAAACCCTATTTTTTACCTTATCAAATGAAATTGTAGCTACATTAAAATATTGAAAATACCCAAATAAGAAATATTTTGAAAAATATCTAAGAGGTTACATATAAAATCCAGACGCTAGAGACACGTGCTTCTTAAAACCAGAAATGTAGAGACTACACACCAAAAGAGACATTTAACTAAATAATTGTTTAAAAATTTTTGAATGGCAAGTGATACCATCAATAAAATCATAGACCAAGACACAGATTCAAAGAAGTTATAACACAGAAGAAAGGCAGAGAGTAGTATCCATAATATATAAAGATCTCTTATAAATTTACTAAGTAGGCATAAAAATTCTATTTGAAAAATTAAGCTGACAATGTAGAAAGTAATTTAAAGATGAGTAAATCAAAACGGCTGATAAACATATAGTTTCCCAAGCATATCAGTAGTCCAAAAAGGCAATAAAGTATTAATAAGATATCACCTTAATCTATCAGAGAATTAAAATAACTGAGAATAATGTTCATGGTGTGTATGTGAAAAAAAAAGGCTCTCTCATATCCTATGAGTAGATAAATGGATCAGTAGAGTCTTTAAAACAATCATTCCACTTTTGTTAAACTTAAAGTACATATCTAGTTTAACATGTCCATCTCTCTTCTAGGAGGCTGTTTCTTTCGAAGAAAATAAAAATCACATAAGAATTTATGGACCTAGATGTTGTCAGTATAAAATGGGAGAAAATATGCAAATAAAATTCTAAACACAGTGAATAAATGACCATCCCTAAGGAAATGGTTCAATACATTACGTTAGAGATACAAAATAGACTAAAAGGAATTATGAAATTTAAGAAATAAATAGTCATCAATAATGGGACAAACAGATATCATGTTCGTTTTGATGTGATACTGAGAATAATCTAATATCACATACATGGTATTCTCATCCAAAATGTTTAACCAAAATCGAATCATACTAAACAAATTGAGAGATATTCTTCATTCTAATACAATTGACCTGAACTCTTAAAAAGAAGTCAATGTTGGCCAAATGCAGTGGCTCATATCTGTAATCCCAGCATTTCGGGAGGTCGAGGCAGATGAATGGATCTCTTGAGTTCAGGAATTCAAGACTAGCCAGAGCAATATGAGGAAACCCCATCTTACCAAAAACAAAAAATTACAAAAATTAGCCTGGTGTAGGGGTGAACCTGTAGTCCCAGCTACTTGGGAGGCTGAGGTGGTAGGATCGCTTGAGTTCAGAATGTTAAGGCTGCAGAGAGCTGTGCCACTGCACTCCAGCCTGGGCAACACAGTGAGACCCTGCCTAAAACAAACAAACAAAAAAGGCAATGTCATGAAAGACAAAGCAGATTAGACAAATATTCTATATCCAAGAAGACTATAACAGTGATAACTAAATGTAATGCAGGATGCTTGATTGAATGCTATTATAGATGGAAAAAAAAAGTTATAAATGGATATAAGTGGCACAACTGAGAACATTTGCATAAGAATTGTTTTAGATAGTAGTATTAATGTTAAATTTATTAAGTGTGATCATTGTTTTGTGGTTACATAGAGGATTGTCTTTATTCTTAGGAGATTTTTTTTTAACTTTTATTTTAGGTTTTGGGGTACATGTGCAGGTTTTTTTGATAGGTACACTCCTGTCGTGGGGGTTTATTGCACAGCTTATTTTATCACCCAGGTACTAAGTCTAGTACCTGATAGTTATTTTTTCTGCTTTTCTCCCTCCTTCCATCCTCCTCCCTGAGGAAGGCCCCCGTGCGTGTTGTTCCCTTCTTTGTGTTCGTGAGTTCTCATCATTTAGCTCCCACTTATAAGTGAGAAAGTGCAGTATTCGGTTTTCTGCGTTAGTTTGCTAAGGATAATAGCCTCCAGCTTCATCCGTGTTTCCACAAAAGACATGAAGGAAATACATATTAAAATATTTAGGCCTGAAGTTTATTAGTGTTATCAACTCTCAAATGGTTTATTCTATTATTCTTGCAACTTTTCTGTGGGTTTAAAATTCTTCAAAATAAAAAGAAAAAAATGAGGAAATTGGAAAAATTATTTAAAAATCACCTTTCACAAAACAAAACAAAACCGTCACTATGTTTTTACCCAATTCTAAAACTGTGGTGTGAGGGCAGAATTGGTTTCTAGTCCTTGGGAAACTACCAGGCTGTCCCTTGGGAAAATAAAAAAACGTGACTTCATTATGCAGAGAGGAGAAATAAGAGGGAGGGGGGAGCTCAGAGCTAAGCCTCTGCCTTTTCCATCTCCACCCCAACCCCTTCTGCACCACCAGCTAGATTTCTTTTTTCTTTCCTATGCTGATAAAAGTACCATGTAAATTCCAGATATATAAAGTGACTACCTCTAAGTACCTGCTTAGGTGAGTGTAAAACTGATCTTGAGCCAGTCAAGTCTCTCCTAGTGATTTTTGAGAAAAATCAGGGTGACCGTGCCAAAGAATGAGGTAAAAGGAAAGAAAGCAACAGCAAACACTATGTCTTACAAGTGCTTAGTTGTGTTGCTATAATAATCTTCTATAAATAATCAGTTAACAATACATTTACTGAACTTGTACCCTATGAGAAGTGAGATAATTCATTTGGAAATTCACCAGGTTTTCTCTGAGAAAATGGATACTACATACATATATATTCACTGACACCTGGCATGTCTGAGATCATGTATGCCAAATTTTAGCCTGGAGGTAATTTTTACCAAGAAGTTATAAACCTCTGAAAATAGAGGTTAATAGGAAAAGCTGAAACATCCTTAATGACAAGGTTGCCATGGAAACAATATAACACTAGCATCAAATATCTGTTGCATTTAGGTCTCCATGTCTCCTTTGATAAGTTTTCCCTGAGTGAAATGAAAGCATCAGTTGACTAGCACAGGAAGACTTTTTTTCCTATGTCATCCAATCAGGGACTTACTGTGTAACTAGGTGAGCTAGTCAGATGGGAAGAAGATAGAAAAAGAAAGAACACGGATATGCCCAAACCAATGTTAACTAGGAGGTCGCTATAACCCAGTGCACGGTGACTTAACAGTTTTAAGAAGAAACAGCAAGGCAGAGAATTAAAAAATAAACATTTGAATTATCATGGAAAAAGTAATCATGCAGTCATTTCTTTTAGAAATGGACCAAACAACAGGCCAGGCATATTTCTAGATTTAAAAAAATTTGTTTTTAGTAATTCTAGCACAGGGGTTCACAGTGTGCGGTCCACAGTGTTCCTCCAGATGGTCAGTAGCTTGGTCTCTTGTGGGGCTGACATTTCCCATGTGAATATGTGGTCCTTCTGTTTCTGGCAACTATTAAAAATGTACTTATTTTATGTAATCAAAACCAGCCATAATTTTAGGAGCATCTCATTCAAAACCTCATCATTCCTCTTGTCAATTCCACAAAAGGATTCTGGGCATTGCAAGCAGAATGAGGGAAATAACTGATCTAAATTGGTTTTTATTTTTACCTGATGGGACTCAGTCATTTTAGAGTAATACTAACATATTGGCATGAGTTTTTATCCCTTTATCTGCATTTCATAATCTCAAGAGGCATCAGGAAAAGTGAAGGGATTCAAATTTTATAGATAATAAGACTTGAAAGAGCAAAAACCAAATCGTTCCCTTCAGACACAAAACAGTGATGGCTAGATTTTCTCTTCAAGGGCAGACACACCACACAGAGTCCAATTCTAGGGCCTAACTCACCTTTAGGGATTTCCATACTTCTGGAAACCAAATAACTCTTTCATACCTCTGTTTAGTTCTTAAATAGAAAAAAAAAAATAGAAGTGGAGTCTTTCATCATCTATAACTGGAGGACCAATTGGTGGGTCAATTCCACCTGATAAATGTCCACTGACCAAGGAGCACTGTCCTTGGCAAATTATGCTCTGCTCTGAGGAAAATGCAATCAGAATACTTGCCAGGCTGAAATATGAACATGAGAGGGGAAAATATTGCATAGTGAAAAGACCATGGGCTCTGGGTTTGACTCCTGGCTATGCTCACTGGCTGTGTGTCTCTAAGCAAGCTACTGAAATTACTGACTTGCAGTTTTGTCATCTGTAGTGTGGATCAACTGATACTTAACTTACAGATACCCTGAGAATTAAGTGAAACAAGAAATATTAAGACTTCAATACAGTTTATATAGGCATGTAGTAGAATTCTATACTATATATGTATACATAGAGTGATGTTGTAAGTTACTTCTGCGTAAGTTTTCACTCATATGTAGACATCTCTCCTCTGCCATAAAAACATGCCAGAAGTCACCTCTTCATATGCTGAACCCCATTTACAGCTATTCAAAACCAACCAGTATCAACCTACCTATGCAAGATAAAGTAAATAATGATAAAGTAAATAATAAGGTATCTCAGACTTGGGCTAAGAAAAATTGACATAGTCACATCATTAGAAATATCAGGCTTGAATATTGGGATTTGAATAATTCAAATAAGGTGGTAAACACAGCAAAGCTTTCTTTTTCACCCAGACAAGAATAAGCCTTTATATATTTAGAAACATAATGCATAGCTAATGAGCCCAATAGTTTAGAATCTGTTAAGCAGGTTTCTCTAAGAAGGAGATAGTGATATAAATAAATATACTAAACAACTGTCATTAGGGAATGCCAGTTATAACAAATCATATCGCATAGGCCCATTCCAACATTTGTATTTAAGTGAAATCATGTTAAGTGAACATCAGGTTAGGTTTTCATAGAAATGCAAGTTACAAAACAATTCACTTGAGAAGAGAGTGAAGGTGGTTCTAGCTATAATCCATAGGGCTAGTATGGGAGACCATGAGCAGACAGCATCTGCAGATGAGACTTGATTCACCTACTCATCTAGAAGGGTGATTTTTTTTTTTTGAGATGGAGTCTTATCCTATTGCCCAGGCTGAGGTACAGTGGCATGATCTTGGCTCATTGCAACCTCTACCTAGGAGGGTGATTTTTAAATGATGTTTATGATCAGTCTCAGGAACAAGACTAATAAACCAATATAGAGAGAAGGGATATTTTTCATGACCACCGGCAGGGCCATGATGGGCACAATAGATTATATCATTTAAATTAATATAGACTTTTGGTGGCAGAAGCTGCAGTTGTCCATCAAAATCTATTCTTTCATCTTTTTATAATAATGTTACTAGACTTTCCAGCCTCCCTCCAGGTAACTGGCTTCCTGCAGGTGAAACCTGAGTGAAAGTAACATGTGCCATTTCTAAGTCTGGGCCCTAAGATACTGGTTGCACACACCTTTATGCTTTTTTTCCTCTTTTGACAAGCTTCACGAGACTCAACTTGAACTATGTAAGTGAGAACAATATTCTAAGTGATGGAAGAGCAACAGCATGAAAGAAACCTGGATGTCTGCGTGAACATGTGCTCCTGACCTTCCCCTCTAACCCTGCTGATTACCTAAGGTTTACTGTGAGAGAAAGGATTAATTTCTATTTTCTATAAGCAACCATATTTTTGGTATCTTTTGCACAACATCTTAGTCTTACCTTAACATTCCTTCCAGTGGTAATGTTTTTAATTCATAGCACCACTGCGATTTGCTTATTTCTATTTTTGTTGTTGCTGTTGTTTTGAGACAAGGTTTTTCTCTGTCACCCAGACTGGAGTGCAATGGCATGTCCATGGCTTATTGCAGCCTCAACTTCCGGGGTTCAAGTGATTCTCCCATCTTAGCTTCCCAAGTAGCTGAGACCCTCTCATCTCAGGCTCCCGACAGACACATGCCTCCACATCCAGGTAATTATTTTTTTAATTTTTTGTAGAGATGGGGCTCTCGCTTTGTTACCCAGGCTGGTCTCAAACTCGTGGGCTCAAGTGACTCTCCCGCTTCGGCCTTCCAAAGTGCTGGGATTACAGGCGTGAACCACTGCACCTGGACACTTATTTCTGGTTTTGATGGGATGTGGGCACCTCTATAGGTAGTGCAAAAATAGGAAAAGGGTTACTTTGGGAAGCCCATTTTAGTGACTGCACTTCTGTAACTGGAAAATAATGTGCCTCAAATCAAGTGGTACTTCTGAATGAATGCCTGGCATGATGGAATCAAGAGCATGTGTGCATGATATTAAGTGGTTGGTATTGTTTACATCTTGGAAGACAGGAATAGTTCACCATGAGCTTGATAAATTAGGGAAATTGGCAGAAATAACTAGGGGAAAATAAAATAAAGCAAGGGTAAGATATGACACTCAGAAGCCAGAAGCAAAAGGCAGAGATTAAAGATAGGTTCTGTCTGCTTCAGCATGACTACAACAGAAAGTCTGGAGGGACTGCAAACCTAAGATGAATACCAGTCAGCAAAACAGTGCTGTTATTTAAAAGCCTAACATGGTAATATATTAACATAAATATGACATGCCAAGCCTGGGAAGTAAGATTTGGTCTCTACGGCACTGGTGAAGACCTTATTAATGGATAGCGTCTAGTTTTGTTCTCAACACTTTAGGGGAATGTGGCAAACTGGAGAGAGTCCAACAAAGAGCAACAAAAATGATAAAAGGGTAAGAAAATAAAGGCTGAGAGGAAAGGTTAATAACTAGGATTGTTTAGCCTGAAGGAGCGAGAAGGCTGGAGGGTGACTTAAAATCTGTTTAAATATACGCCTGGCCATTGATAATGAGCATGCTGACTAGCTGTTCCTCATGGACCTAATGAGAGAGTGAGGAAGGCAGATTTATGCTACAGCCTTAGATTTCTGTTTGATATAAGGAAACATTTTTTGGGGGGAGAAAAAAATGTTTTACACAGAAACACCATATGAAGAGAATTGATGCAATTACTTTTCTTCAAGGTGTCTAAGACAGCAACACAATGAGCATTTACCTGGCCTTAGAATCAGGGAGCTGAGTCAGCCACAGAGTTTACTTAGCCACTTTTACTTTCAGAAGGGATAAATGAAAAAAGGTTTAATGGATATAGTTTATAAAGCTGCTGCCACAGGGGGAAATACATTTTTATAGTCATTAAACTCATTCTTCTTGGATCTCCACTTTCAACTCCAGTTTTGTATTTGTGATTCGGGTAGAAAAGAAAACAGAGGAGGGTAATTTGGATTTTAATCTCTGCTTTCTCTTTTGTCCTGGTTGAGATAGGAATCTCTAATAGTGCCCAACGTTCAACCAAAATATTGGTTTTTGCCCTGAGGCCAGTTCTGCTCTAGAGCAGCAGATCTCAAAATGTGGTCCACAAAACCCCTGGGTGTAGCTGAGATATTTGCAGGAGTCTGCAAGGTCAAATCTATTTTTATATAAACACTAAGATTTTTTTTGGTGGTTTCCACTGTAATAATTCTTGCACTGATGAAGTAAAAGCAACAGAGTATAAAATTGCTGGTGTCTTATTAGGAATTAAGGCAGTAGCATCAAATCATAATAGTCATCATATTCTTCACAGATAGATAGGTTCTTGCTGAAAAAAGAAAAAGTGGTTACTTCACCAAAAAATGTTGTTGAAGCAGCAGTAAGAATTACTAATTTTCTTAAGCCTCTACCTCTTATTATACTTCCTTTTAATTTTTGGGGGGGCAAAATGGGAAGTATGGAAAAGAAATTCTGCTGCACAAGGAAGCATGATGATTGACTCAGGGAAAAGCACGTGGATGATGGAGTCGTGACCTGAACTAGCTGCAGTTTCCATGGAACATTATTTTTACTTAAAAGAATGATTGGCTGACAAACTTGGCTACTTGACAGATGTTTTCTCAAAAATGAACTAGGTAAACTTGTCATGTCAAGGAAATAATACACTATCTGTTGACAATGATAAAATCTGAGCTTTCAATAAAAAATTAGAATTTGGGAAGAATGGGATTTTGGACAGTTTCCCAATACTTAAATATTTTTCTAATGACATGGCTGGGGATACTCATAAATGTAATTTTTTTTTTTTTATTGTGTAAAGAAGGGTATCAAGATTTGGAAAATCTGTATTACTCAATGAATCAGTATCTTAAACATCACAAATTTAGGATGTTACAAAATTATACATGGGTAAAAGGCACATTCAAAATGCAAGTTAGTCAAAAGTTTTTAATATTAGAGTTGGAAAAGTTCACCATACAGTTTCAAATTGCACATTGACACTAACTGTAAGATACTAACATGTGACAAATTATGGTAAATCTCAAAGAAGAATATGAACAATTATCTGAAAAGGCTATTAAAATATATCTTCCTTTTCCAACAACATGTCAGCATGAGGCCAGATTTTCTTTATGTAGTTCAAAACAATATATTGCAAGAGATTAAATGCAAATGTAGAAATTGCTACTTTTCAAAAAATTGTTTTCATTCTAGAAAAAAATTTAATAAAAATATGTTGCTTATATTCCCATGTTACAGTTTTTATTGCAATTTATATAAATATTTTTTTTTAATTCTCAATTTTCAGCTCCAATATAGTAAATATTGACAGATACAACTCACATAACCAAAGCTCTTTGGACTCATTAATAAAATTTTAGCATAAGGAATACCTGAGACCAAAAAGCTTGAGAACTGCTGACTTAGACATTTACTTTATGTCTCATGGTTCTCTAAGTTATATTATTGGACTATTATTCTCAAGTAGTTTTTTGTTGAGCTAGTATCTTTCGTGTATAACTATTTATTGGTAATAGGAGTTATGTTAACTGCTTGGATCATTTTTTCACTGACACTTTATGGCATAGGCACTAACTGTACCGTAGCTCCTGGATAAGCAGGTACCTGGCAAGTGCAAAGGTACTCATCTTACCAGGTGTGTACAGATACAGAATGTCCAGAAGGAAAATAAAAGTGAACTCATTTACTGGATACTCTGCTTATCCATGATACTCAGCTGACTGCAGCCATCCCCTTTTAAGCACTATGGGGTTTCAAGGCATGCCACATTCCTGTGAGCCTATCACCCCATCATGGAGTTTGTGAGGTTGCATAGCAGTCTCAGTATGACCCACATGTTTTCCACAGGCAAACTTAGCAAAGCCAACTCTTTCACAAATGGAGAGGATCAAATTCCCTAGTTATTTACAGATCCTCCAGGTTATAGTAGGTGCCGTATAAAAACCAGATTGGATTTTTGTTCCACAGTTGACCAAATTTCTACATTTCTTTTCCTCTTGTATCTGTAGAAATTTGCTGAGTTAATATAAGACTAGCATCTGGATGAAGATGACTTCAAAATATTTGGGGGCCTGATTTTGAACTTTGAGCTTAGGCAGAGTGTTCTTTGTTTTAATTATTCAATGAAAATGTCTTTCCAATTATTTTCCAATATTTGATAATAGTAGTTGTAGTAGGACAGTTTTCCTAGGAAACAGTTTCTGAGATGGAAAGTTGCATGCAAATGCTTTATTTCTAGGAACAATATCCATTACAGTAAACAAGACAGGATTGATCAGAGGGAAAAATCACAAGAGAGGCCTCAACCAATTCCACAAGGATCTCTGGAGCTGGGATGACCCTTTAGAATTGCTTTGAACTGAGAAAAGAGGTTCAGGCCACCAAATCCTGAATTTATCAGTAACTGAATTTAGGTTACCTCTGTCTGGGAAGGAGACCGTAAACTTTTGTGAGGCCAGAGAGGGACTCAGCCATAGGGTCAGTAACTAACATCCCTGGCATCAAGAGAACGTGTGCTTTAGTCATGAAGGAGCTGAGTGACATACACAGGTGCAATAGACATTATGTATTCTGCTTCATTTTCCATTACAAGAAAATTAAATGGTCTAACCCAAAACTATATTTCCTTAGAATGTTTTCCATGGAATGTAATATTGGTTTTTATTTACTCTAGCAATAAGAAAAAATATATTAAAAACAAAGAAGAAATTTTAAAAAGGTCCCCTAGAAAAACAACTCTGAAATTGAAGCAAAGACCAACTTGACACATTGATTTGAGGATGCTAAAATGGGAAATCATTTACTTTTTGAGATTGGCTAGATAACATTCAAATTTTAGCTCCCCAAATTTCTACTGATACTATGACGTTATTAAGATTCAACAAACCAGATTGGCTGACTCATTTTTTAAATATTTTCTCAGGACCTGTAATCAAGAGCCACTATTATGGAGAAAGACAACATATAAAGAACAGAAAGTTAGAACTAGAGGAGACTATCTACCTCAGCCTCCTTATTTTACAGATAAGAGTTAACACCTATTTATTGAGTGTACTTATTATTTCCAATGTTGAGTTATTAAATTACATATATCCTTTCTTTTCCTCACATTTCTGCAAGATGGTTGTTATGTTCATTTTACAAATGAGAAAATAGAAACTCACAGAGCTCAGGATATGTTCCCAGGTCACAAAGCCAAAAAAAGCCAAGCTGGAATCAATAGCCAGGTCTGTGTGATTTGACCCTTTAACCTACACTTAAAAATTGAAGTGTACTACTTAGGCAGATAACCCTAAGGTGTTTAGGAGAAACAACTCAGGAAGAGTGCTGTTATCCCATCTCTAAATTAAGAGCATAAATGTACCAGCAACTTGACTTTGCCATCTGATTGGATCCTTTTGTGGGTCATTGAATGACTTTTGGAAACATATAATAATATAAATTCAGGTATACTTATAATTGCAAATGTCCTCTTACCTCTCTTATCTAAAGTGCTGTCATAAGTCATAGCCAAATAAAAGAGTTTGCTCTAGAGTAAGGGTAATCTTGGTGGGTCTAATGCTTCTTTTGGCACCAAACATTTTTGTCAAACTTCTTTTGGCACCAGGAAACCCTGACAAAACAAATTTGCTTGCTTTTTTCTGTTTGTTTGCTTCGCCTTTCTGTAGTCACTGTAATTGTTTTATTTTCACTAAACCCATTGCTGTGACTGTATAATGTGATTGTTTCCTCTTTCTTGCTCATTTATGCCTGTTTTGCTGTGACTTTAAAAAAAATATTGAATTCAATTATATAAACAGAAAACGATATTGTATACACATTTTAATTGAAACATATTATTCTAAAGTGTATTATACACACAGAAGGGCACATATACCACACATGTACAGTTTGATGAATTTAATTTTCACAACTGGAACATATGTGTGTACCCAGACTTTGTATTATTTTTCATCAAATGTCTTCTGTATTAGCAGTATTTGGCTTAGACGGGGAAAGGTCACATAATGTGATTTGTCTTGTCTTCTTCCCCTACTTTCCACCTCTGGGTAGAAGTAAATGGCCTATAACCTCAGGTTTTATTAAGAGATGGGCAAAGAGTCCTCTTTGACTTTGTAAAGGTGGGAAGAGTTAAGAATAAAAAGGTAAATTCGGACTGATGGAAGAACTTCAAAATTCCAGGGTGCAAATATATTGTCAGGGAAAAGACTTAAAAGAGAAAGAGTTGGGGGAAAATTGTGTTAATCTGTTTTTGTAGTACTCGAAAAAGTAATTTTGGAAAGAATAAAAATGTGAGAGATACTGCAGAAATTGAAGCAATACAACATGTCAACTACTGGCCATGAAGTGCAGAGAAGAGCAAGGAGGCAAATACTGCTCTGAAGTTTTAATCTTGGGTATCGAGGAAAATATGAGTACCACTGAAATGAAATGTGAGCTGGAGGAGGGTGGTACTGGAGAGAATGCAGGGGAAAATTTTAAGACAGTGCAGTGTCAGAAATGTTAATTGCTTTACAAAGAACAAAAACAGGGAGGGCTGGAAAACCGTCATTGGATTTAGTTACTGGAGCAGAAAGCAGATCCCAAGGAGTGAGTAGGTGGTAAGAAAGTGGAAACAATAAATGTGAACTACCCTTTCCTTTCAACAAATTTTACAAAAACAAAAAAGAGAGAGAGAGAGAGACAAAATCATAAAACCAGGTAGTGCTTGGACAAAGGAAAAATTTGTTATGAGGATATGTAGAAAAAGGATGTGATAAAGCCTTAGCAAAAATGAGGGAAGGCACTGGTGAAAGGCACAAGTGAAAGACTTAACATGAGAGAGGAGGGCACCTTCTATGAGATCAGAGGGAAAGTTCAACCTTTACGTAGAAGAAAAAGGGAGAAATCAAGCATTGGCCTTTACTTTCTCTATGGACTGGGAGATCATATCACATAAGAAATTGAGGGTAGGAAGAAATCTTGGAATTGACACTATGGGGGGATAAAAAGGCTGTAAATCAGCAACGAGAACAAGTACTATCAAGCAGGAAGGAGGGCCCAGCTGATTTTAGGCAGCTCGGAACTGTAGTGGAACCAGTCAACCTGGCTTTGTGACTTTCATCAGCAATGTTTGGCAGCTTGGGACTGTGGGCTGAGAAGGCAGATGATGTTATTTACCCATTCTTGTGGATTGGAATGGCGGCTCTGGGGAAAGAGAGTGTGAAAATCTAATAAAGTGGCTGACCCTAGTGTCAAGGCTGGTTAGGCAAGCAAATGAGGCCAGAAGAGGGGCTGATGAACTGAGACAATAGTGAGCTACCAAGGGATGGGGAGGGGGTAATAAAGAGACCGAGAAACAGATTTCATTAGAAGTGAGCAGATGAGAGACTTCTAATGATAGGAGTTTGTACTCAGAGTTTATTGTAGCTTCAATTCAGATCATTTTAGAAGATAAACAAGATGGACAAAAATGATAATACTAAGGTCTGACAATTTGAGGTGGGGGTGGTTTTACCAAAGTTTGTTGTTGTTTGTTTGTTTTAAAGTCAATATTGTATAAACCTGTGCAAAGACAATCACAAGAACGTTATATCTAATAAGCCTGACAATTACCGTCTGCAACAATCTTCAAATTTATAAATGAGTTTTATAAGTTGTGAGTCCACTTTCATAAACAAGAATTCCCTTAATCCCTGCAACAAACTATGTCACTTTCCTTTTGAAAATATTAAAACTGTAGGTCAGAGAAGATTAATGATTTATCTGAGGTCACAAAGAGAGTGTATTGGTTCATTTACATGCTGCTATAAAGACTGGGTAATTTACAAAAGAAAGAGATTCAATTGACTCACAGGTCAGCATGGCTGGGGAGGTCTCAGGAAACTTACAGTCACAGTGGAAGGTGAGGGGGAAGCAAGGCAACTTCTTCACAAGGCAGCAGGAAGGAGAAGTGCTGAGCAATGCAGAAAGAGCCCCCTACAAAACCATCAGATCTCGTGAGAACTCACTATCATAAGAACAGCATGGATGAAATTGCACTGCCACCATGATTCAGTTACCTCCACCTGATCTCTCCCTCGACACAAGGGAATTATGGAGATTACCATTCAAGGTGACATTTGGGTGGGGACACAGAGCCAAACCATATCAGAGAGTAAAAGCAAAGGCAGAAGGGGAAACCCTGGCCAAGACATCTGACTCCAAGGCCAGAATTTCTTTAAGTTTGTTGTCCTGTATCAAAGTTAGGGTTGTGTTATCTGCCTTTGCTTTATAATGCTTCAGTAGTTTATTTAATGCTCAGAACCTGTAGACATGAGCTAATTTACACAGCTGGATTTTTCTTAGTTCAAAAATGAATACGTTTTCAGTTATACTCTCAAATTTTGTAAATATCACTGTTAGTTTGTACTTGATAAACGGAGGCAGCATTCATTTTCAGGCATGATTATTTGAGTACATAAAGTTCATCATAAAATTACTTGAAGGCCCAGAAAATAAGAATCGAAAGATATTGATGTATTATGTTATTGACCGGACTGACGTTAATATAGTAGACACAATATAGATACCACTCTTGTTTTGTTTTTTGTTTTTGTTTTTTGTTTTTTTTTTCTCATTTAGGGGCAGGGCAAAATGCATGGCAAGAAGAAATCTGTGTATCTCCACCTGTCAGTGTGGTAGCAGATTATAGAAGAGAGTGAAAATTTGTACCTGTTTTATGCTGGAATATAAGTTTTCTTTTGACCACTCAGTTTGAGCTGCCTGTCCACAAAATGGAGGGTCAATCTGGAGATGGTCATGGACATGATAGGCTGATGGTGAGAGATATATTGTCTTGATGTTCTGTGATTCAGGTCTTGAGTGTTCAACGACTTCATTCAGTAGTTTTTTTTTTTTTTTTTTTTTTTAAGAGGATATTGCATTTAAACTATTTTTTTCTGTCTTTTTATATCAATAACCACAAAACTGGAGACAATTGCTATCCTATTGTGGGCACCAATTGATTGTCACATATCACCGTGATAATATATGACACTAATGGTTGACCATTTTAAAAGAGTGATTTAGAACAAACAACTTTCCAAATGTCGTCATAACCGGGGCATACAGAAAGGTTCAGAGGGTAAAAAGCAGAAAATGTTGGTAATATGTAGAATTTCCTGGGTCATGGTGATATCTGATAAATTATCCTGAATAATCGGAATATTAACACTAGCTCTTTCTTTTGCTCCCTCTTACATATCACTCTAGCTAATATTTCTTCCTTTCTGCAAGATAGTGAAAAAATTGCTTTGCTAAACATCATATTTCAATGTTGCCAACTTTTCATTTGGTGAATTTGTCAATAGCACAGATCAAGAACAAGTCAAATTACTGTTAATTAAATCTCAGAGGGACATCTTTAAGTTCTTGGTGTTGTACTTCCACTGTTGACAGCTTTTATTATCTAAAACATTTAATATTATAAGGGTACATAGAGCCTAGAGGAATTAATACAAATAAAATGTGATGAAAGACCACAGGAAACACAGAAATACATATATACGAATGTAAGGCATGAGATAGGGGAGGGTCAAATAAAATGTAAAGAGTGACTGGTAACCATCTGAGCCAAAGTGGTAACTAACCAGATATGACTCAATGATGCATTTTATGTAAAATTCAATGTCTAGTATTCATCAGCAGTTTAGGAAACCTTATATACTTTAAGACACTTGTCATTATTATTTATTCACACTCATAGAAGTAAAGAGTGGTAAATTTGCTCTTCAGTGAACTTTCAATTTCTTCTCTTGAATTAACTTTTATATTCCATTGAGTTTTCTGTGTTTGCCTGAGTGAGAAAATCTGAAGTGGACAAATTACTCCCACTGAATTGGAATAAGTAAAAGACACATCAAACTTAATTGGGAATTGGTCTCACTTCTCTGGGCCTCCCTTATTGATAGAGAACATTGGACTTGTTAATCTCTGCCCTTCTAACATCAAAGCTCGCTGACATTTTATTCCAATCATCCTCACTCAATCCACTTGACAGTGTGAATAAGCAATTTCTTAAAAGCCAAGATGTAGAGGGTTTCGACATCAGCAGTTTGGTCTATTTGGGATACCTGCCTGGATGAAACAATCAAAATTGTCCTGATTTAAATTTATTTTTAAATAAATTGAAGCTCTGTTCAATGGTAATAGTCTTTGAAGCTCTCAAAATACATCTGTTTTATAGTTTCTGGGTTCATCTGCCTCATCTGTAAAGTTGGAGTTTTGTGTTAGATGATATCCACATCTCCTTCTAGTTCTAAAATGTCCATGAGCCTTGAAAACAGTTCTTTTTTTCTTTTTAAATGATGATTTCAACCACACTCAATTTTGTGCTTTTCCTCCCTTTAAATGAGAGAATTACGTGAGTTAAGATTTAGAGTTTTGTAACATGATACTTTTAGTCAACCATCAACTTATTTTTGATTGCTTAATCGTGTCATGATAAATACCAAACAACTGAATCTTTTTCATGCTGCTTTTCTGCTGTATATTTTGATAACCTATAATTAGTTTTAGAACCAATGTAAATAGTAAAAACTGGAAAAAAAGTAAAATTAGGTAAATAATAATATATATCATGGTAGGTTTTTAATGAAGTCTGTTTTCGATTTAAAGCTAAAGAAAACAATTTTGAAAAATAAACATTTGAGAAAATAACTATTGTGTGGTCGTGTGTTTATATTATATTAATAATGAAGCATGTATAATCTCAGTATTAGTTTATGGGTCTATCTGCTTAATGGCACATATGAGATGATAGTTAAATGGCAGCTTTGAATTGTGTTTTCTTTCATCGGCATTGCTTTAGGGTACTTGTCTTTTAACAATTCTGATGCTCACAATAATTAAAGTTAGGAGCAAAGTCTCCTGGAAATGGTGAGTACCAATGGAAAAAAGATAATATTTTCTAAGAATTTCTGGGAAGTACTATGCTAATTAGGAAATTCATTTAACAATATAGTGATAGAGTGAAGTTAATGCTATACATCACATTGAAGAAAAAAAATGAAATTAATATTATTTAAATAACATATTCAGCCCAAGTGAACATTCTTGGAAATTTTAAGGTGTTTATTGATTCTTGAATTTTAAGAATTATACAAAATTTGAATTTAAAAACTGTGTTTTCAAAGATTTTGCATCACTGCTTAGTTTATATTAACTTCTTTAAGTTTGTAATCGAGTATTTCTAAGTGCATAGCTATTGGTATACTATACATTTTTCTTCTTCTTTTAGTTTGTTAAGGTGTACTTTAAGTTCAAATACTATGATTTAGGTTTTTAAAGACAGCAGTTAAATTATAATTATAATTAAAATTTCCAAATGGTTTTACTATAGCCTTAGAGTTGTAGGTTAGTATGTATGTACTTTTTCTGAGAAATTGTATCTAAACTCACTAAATACTTGCACACAGGTATTCATTTTTACACAGTAATACATACATATGTGACATATATACATACATACATTGTACTTGAGTTTTTAGGACTTATTTTGTGTATTTGGAAACTACAAAATATACTAAAAACACCTATTTATGACTATAAAGAATGTACTTTAATAAGTACTAATATAATATTAAAATGCTATAAAATAGGTCGTGCATGCAATCACAGCTATAACGCTATAAAACAGGCTCACGCTGGTAATCCCAGCACTTTGGGAGGCTGAGGCAAGTGGATCACTTCAGTTCAGGAGTTTGAGACCAGATTGGCCAACATGGCAAAACCCCGTCTCTGCTAAAAATAGATGCCTGTAATCCCAGCTACTCAGGAGGCTGAGGCAGGAGAATCACTTGGACCCAGGAGGCGGAGTTTGCAGTGAGCTGAGATTACGCCACTGCACTCCAGCCTAGGGGACAGGACGAGACTCTGTCTCAAAAATAAAAAAAACTAGAAAATGTTAAAGCATGTACATGTTTCATATATATGCTTTAGTAATCAGTCTGGAAATATATATACTTACTTATAACACAGTAAATGTCAATTTTCAGATTTTTTTAACTTTACTATATTTGTTATCTTAAACTGAATGACATTTCAACATAGTTCACTGCACTGAAAATATAAACTAGTTGGTGCCATGGTGCCATCAGTTTCAATTTAGCAATCATGATGTTGCTTCAGCTAGCAGCAAACTTCTAATGGTCAAAGCATCAATTTTGTCCTTTTAATTTATTAAAATGAAATGCTCTGAAAAGACGTTAAATGAGGATGAGCCCTGGGGTGCATATTCAGCACTTTGTGAAGTCTTATAAATGACACATGAGGTAGTCAATGATTTTTACTTAGCAATATTTCATTTTTGTATGATTGCTAATAACTGAGTATTTACTTCGATATCATTATGTAGTGGTAGATGGTGTACCTGTGTACGATACAAAAAGCTCTAAATATGAGAAGCTTCTGAAAATTTGACTTATCTCAATTTCACATTCTTTTGTGTTCAGTCTGTGGTGCCTGGTTTCTGTGTGAAATGATTTCTAAGCTTTCAAATGAAAGCAGTTAAGAAACAAAATATTTACACCCTTCTAACTTGTGCTTCCTGTATAGCTAGATACAATACAGATGCTAAGTCACTGGTCTGAAAGAGCTTCCACAAATCTATAATAAAATAATTAAATTAGTGAGCTGTGTTTAGATCAGAGACCCTTGGTTGCCAACTCCTAAGAACTCAGGGAATTCAGAACCACAGAAGGATCATTTGGACTCCATTTGGCAGAGACGTCAGAAACTCACTGCTCTTGGGAACATCCTTTTCCAATAACATTTATAGCTCTAGATGGAAGCGAAAAGCACCATATGTTAAGAGTTTCCTGCAAAGCTTCCTGGTAAGAGAGGAAATAAATTCAACTTGTCACATCTGCTCGTGGGCCAGTCAAGTAGGATTTTATCACAGCCTTAAGTAGTTTACAAAACTGTCCTGTTATCGACTGAAGGGCTTTGCATTTTAGGTTTCCTTATACTGATATTCACAACCTAAATCATTAAACTATTTTTCTTCTTTGGACTTTAGCAGCATGCATCATCATTTGCTTTTAAGCAAGAAGAATTATTGAAAGCAATTCAACTAAAAATCACATTCCCATAGCATAGTCTCCATAGCCCTCCATGGCTTAACTGCTAGAATGCCTACGGGTCTCAATCCTACCTCCGTTTCGACTCATGGGTCCTTACATTTTGCATAATTTAAGATGGGAACTGCATTTAATCAGGCTAAATTGATTATCCACCATTCCAAAAAGTCCCGATTGGCTTAAACCGTGGCAAAGACCCATAGGGTCAGAAAAGATTTTTCTGTCAGAGGTATAGGTAATCGTAGCAAAGATGTTAAAACTTGCATTGTGAGCCACAAGTTTTCCCCTAAAGTGATCCATCTTTTCAACCTCACGCTTAAAAAACAATGTTAGAGTCACTATGGGCATTTCAGTTCTCTATCATAAGCAAAATCCTTTTCAGTTTCCAAGTCTACTGAAGATGTAGTGCCATATGTAAGCACTACCTTTTCCTAATTAAGCACAAGTTAAATTGATAGCAGTTGTTCCAAACTAAAAATAAGTTCTCAATTTGCCAACTCACAATTTTACATTCATGTTTTGCAATAAGGGAATAATCAAACCTACTAATTAATGTTTAAAATCATTTTAAAAGTTAAAGATGATTTATGTTAAAGTAACAATTGCAATCTTTAGATACGCCTAATTCTTTAAGTAATTATTATATAGTAGGGGAATGTAACAGAATTTCAGAGTGCTGTACTATGATAAAATTTTCAGCATTTGTTTGTTTACATATACATATCACTCCTACAGGTGAATTGCAAAGACATATATGGATTTAGATACATCAGAATGAAGGAAAATTATTTAGAATATTAAGAGAAAAAATTTGACACACCAACCTTATAAATTAAAAAAAAATAGACTGTGGAATTTACTATGAATTTTCTGGTAGCCAAAACAGAACAATTGAATGATTCTCATTATTTTCAGTGGTAGAAAACAATGTCAAAAAGATTTTGCCACCACTGAGGTCTAAGAGAATCCTCATGGAATGCTGAATGATGGAGTCAACTACATGTCAATTATCATTTCCACCTCTCACCTCCAAAAGCATAAAGGTGTTGGCATGCTTCATGGAGATATTTCCTGCACTATCATTCAACGTAACTTTGAACTTAAAGTGCACTTTAATAATAATAATAATTTAAAAAAACACAAACAAAAACAATTCTATCAGTGTTGCTGCATTGCACAATTCCGAGGGCACTGTTCATACAGGTAGTACTGAAACAGGAAGCAGAAACATCAATTGTAATAGAAGAATGGTGCTAGTTTCATAAATATGGCAACAAGGAATACAAAATCTGTGATAAACCCTTTCCACAATAACCACAGAACTTTCTACTACCAGTCTTTGACACAAATATTTATTATAAAAGAGAGTCAGAATGGTAATTATGTACCTATGCTTGCTATGCTCCTTATGGATCAGCCTGAAACTGCCCCCTTCTTGATCTGTTTTTCCCTTCAGTATTTCGTAATAGAACCTACAAACTTTATTTCCCAGCCTCTTTTACAGCTAAGTTTGGCCTTTCAGATCAAGATGATGGATGCAGAAGTAACACATGCCACTTTTCAATTATGTCTTTAAATGTACTTGCCATGAACTCTGTCTTCCCCCCTCTTCCTGCTGGTTAAGAAATGGCGATTCCTGGAAAAACTTTGGAAGTCATGTTTTGAGAATAGTAGAGTTGTCTCACCAATCATGCTTTTCTCACCTCTGGACTGTTATGTGAGAGAGAAATAACACCTATTTTGTTTAACAATCTGTCTTTTGTGTATGTATTTTAAAATAAACCTCTTAATCTAATATCAATGTTACCATCATCCGTGTTTACATTCCCACAGCTTTGGACTAGAGAATAGTAAAGAAAAAAATTGGAAATAGAGAGAGAAACAGAGGGAAGAAGGAAGAGAAGGAGGGAAGAAAGAAGGAAAAGGATGTTTCTATTTTAATCAGATGGCCAGAGAATCACTCAATCATCCCATAAGTCTGAATGTTTCACTAATAGCAATAATAGAATATTAGAATAACATTACATTTGGTCCAACTTTACCAGCATTCAAATTTGATCCCAACCTTTCCCTGCTTTGTGACCTTAGACCAGAGACTACAACTTTTCTGCCTCATTATTCTCTATAGTGAGATTTTGAAAATTTTAAAAAAGCTAATTACTTACTGTATGCTGGGTCCTAGTCTAAGTGCTTTACATGTATTATTTAATTTAATCCTTTTTGCAATGCTATATATGAGAAACGAATACTGTCCTTATCTTACAGCTGAAAAAATGGAGGCAAGGAGAGTTGAAACAACTTGCCCAAAGTCCAAAACTGGTAGATGGTGGAGCAGGCTTTTGGCATTAATTTCCTTGGTGTTTAAGAGACAGTGCCTTTCTAAATGTGATACTTTTTAAAATACTTAGTGTCATGCCTTGGCTGTGATTATGTCTGCATAATTCCTGTTTAATAGCATTTTTCTGTTATAAAAAGTTGTACTTATAAATCGTAATTATATTAGAAAACGCACAATAGCACAAAAAGCAAATAAAAGTCACTTACTCTCCCTTCACGCATAATCATTGCTAACATATGCACATAGACTTATCTTTTAGTATGAGTGTTCTTTATTGCTTGTATCACTTCCCCACATGTAGCCCAAGTGTCAGTCTTTATGCCCACCCCTGACCGATCTCACCTGCTCTGATTTGTAACATGTGGCATGAGGAAAGATATTTCTTGTTGACGAGTTGGTGTAAGCACTTATTCTTCAGCATCATATTCTTCTTCAGCTATTTCAGCTTTGCAGTAGGCTTGCTTCTCAATTTAGGCGTCTCCATTGGAACTCTGGGACCCGGTCTCTCTAGAATATTGCTCCCATACTGAAACATGGTGACTGGTAGGGGGATATAAGGTAGGTTACACTTTTCTTTACTTTTTGTCCATTTACTTTTCACAGCGTCTTAACTCAAGTCTCTGTCTGCATATTTGACTTTTTAATGTGCTTGGGTAACTAATGGAATTACAATAAAAGGAAGAACACTGTAAGCATGTTTATTCAATTTGATTTTCTCATAATTTAAGAGAAAGGCAACCAAGAAATTAATCTCATTCTTGGCTTCCTGGGAACTCTACAGTTTCTGATCTTCCTCTCCCAAACTCAGGCCTCTGTGTGGAAATGCAAAGGCAAAATGGGGATATTATCATTACTTTACTCATGGAATATTGTATGTATTAAATAAGATGTATACACTTAGTGTCTGACATACAGTGGGTGCTACGTAAATGCTATTAATATTGTTGCTATTGAGGAGGCAGACTGTAAACTAGTTTCCTGAATTATGCAGTCACCTCTTTAACATTGGAAAAATCACTTCACATTATTAGACAGAACAATACTGGATACCTTTGTTAATATCTGCTTCACCTTTTAACGTGTGGCCAAGCAGCCTTCTGGGAATAAGAAACGTGACATTGTCAAGTACCTGCTAAGCATACTTAAGCTACAAAAGACTCAGCTAAAGTTTTTGGATTTGGGCTATAATAGCTAACTTATTTGAAAAGTTGCTTATTTTAATCTCTGTCTTGGGAGAGGGCAGGGTCGAACCTAGTTTTATTCTTCTACTTAGACACATAGCATAAACATTTCTCATATTATTAAACATACTTACAAATCTTGGTTTTGATTATGGACATGCTGAAGTGAATTGTTCAGCCAGAATCTTCTTGCTTTCATGAGGAAAGTAGATTTTCAAAAAGCTTTATAAGAAACTATACCTCTCTATAGTTTTCTATGATAGTTTGCAAAATGATCCACTTGTATCCCAAACACACTTCATGCAAACTAACAGTAGGCAATGATTATTTACGTAGACTGACTACAAAGTTTAGAGAACAAGTATATTTGAGGTAGAATAGATGTGTGTCCACAACTGGTTCCTTCCAGTGGGTTCTTGGTCTCTCTGACTTTAAGAATGAAGTCGCGGACCCTCTCAGTGAGTGTTACAGTTCTTAAAGATGGTGTGTCTGGAGTTTGTTCCTTCTTCAGATGTGTCTGGAATTTCTTCCTTCTGGCGGGTTCGTGGTCTTGCTGACTTAAAGAGTGAAGCCGCAGACCTTTGCAGTGGCTGTTACAGTCCTTAAAGGTGGTGGGTCCAGAGTTGTTTGTTCCCCACTGTGGGTTCATGGTCTCGCTGACTTCAAGAATGAAGCCGCAGACTCTTGCAGTGTGTTACAGCTCATAAAGATAGTGTGGAAACAAAGACTTAGCAGCAGCAAGATTTATTATGGAGAACAAAAGAACAAAGCTTCCACAGCGTGGAAGGGGACCCTAGCAGTTTGCCCCTGCTTGATCGGGGGCCAGTTTTTATTCTCTTATTTGGCCCTCCCCACATCCTGCTGATTGGTCCATTTTACAGAGTGCTGATTGGTGTGTTTTTACAGAGTGTTGATTGGTGCGTTTACAAACTTTTAGCTAGACACAGAGTGCTGATTGGTGTGTTTTTACAGAGTGCTGATTGGTGCGTTTACAAACCTTTAGCTGGACGGAGTTCTCCAAGTCTCCATTCGACCCAGGAAGTCCACCAGGCTTCACCTCTCAGATGTATGTTTCAAAATTAAGAAAATTGGTTATTTCAATTCAACAGTTCAGCAAAGATGTCTTGAGGACTGAATATATACCAGGTCTCTTGCACTGAATATACAAATATGAGTAAGACTTAGTCCCTGCTCTTAGGATGTAACTCTCAGAGTCCAAAGTAAAGACTTAAATGAAGGGAATGATGAGTTTTACAATGATGTTGACCAAGTAATTATGGTTAACCTTTATCACCATTTTAGATCTTCCTGAATGTAAGAAAAGCAGAATGAAACATTCAAATTATCATGAGACAATAGCTTCCATTCACCAAATGCTGAAAAATAAGACCAAAAGAGAGACTGGCTAGCATGGAGTGATCAGGAACTAAGTGATGCACAATTTCAAGGAAACGGTAAAATTCATATAACCAGCGAAATAAAGTAGGTGAAGAAAACATAGATCCTTTAAGACTGATTGTAAACCCTTTCTCAAAGTAAGGCAGCTTTATCTGTTTTTAATGAGAAAAATTATATCGGTAATTAATCAATCAGATATGTCAGCAACACAATGAATATAGCAGCACCTTTTATGGTATTACTTTTGGATGTGTGTGTGTGTTAATAAACATGCACATATGTCTGTGCTCCCAGATGATGTATACTCGTTATAAAGAAACGATAGCTTATCTAAGTTCTTCTATAAAGCACTAAATAAAATTCAATAGATGTAGAAAGTTTTATATTATGAACAAAAATCATAGTGGTCCAGCGGCAACTTCAAGTTCAAAGAAGCAGCAGTTTGCAATAATGCCCTGTTTTTTTTACTATCTGTATATGAATTATCTTCAACTCCTTTCACTCCTGTATTACATTCGTTCATCCTAATATCATTTCTAGAAAATGACAGTTAAATAAAGCCTAGAGGTCTTTTAGAAGGCACAAAATACAGCCAGCAAACACTTGTTTCTGGGCATGAATGGGTCACTAGACTAAACATTTTTGTCAGCTGTTAGAGCTAATACAAACGTCAGAAATATATCCCAAATTATTTTACTCTTTGGCAAAAGCAAGTAGACCATTATCCATGATATCTGATATAAACAGAATACTTAGCTGCTTAAGTTTATATTTTTCCTGTAGATGCACATTTATACCCATGTACTCTTCTCTCAGCTGCAAAACTGACAGTTACATATGTTCCTTTCAATGCCTCAAAGAACCAATAACCAGGATACTGGAAGCACAGGCATTCCAAACTGGCAAGCAACGTCGAAATATATGTGTAATGTCACTGGATCCAGAGAGATAATAGCCAGTATTTCTTAGTTTACATATGTATGTTAATATGCTTATGGCACGCCACAAACTATTCTGTTTTGTGCATATTAGCTCATGTACGTCTCCTAAGAACTCTGTGAGTAGGTGATATTAGTGTTCCTATTTTATAAGCTTGAAAACTTAGACATAAAGAGAATACATAACTCTTCAAAAGCAAAATAGCTGTGAAGTGCCACTATGGGATCCAAATCCATAGATTTATCTCCAATTCTTAACCACTATGTAAATGTATGTTCTTACATCTAGCCAGTCTAAGATTGACGTGATGCTGATCTGGTAGTAGGGAGGGGTGCTTGGGAGGGAACTAGCTTTAAATTGGCCAAATCGGATTTCCACTACTTTCACTTTGCCCTTCTTTTTAAGATACTAGGTTTACATCATAGTTCTTTGTACAAGAGACCTACCCAACTACTTTAGCCTTGTCCCAACACTGTCCCTTTGGTATAAAAGATACCTGGAGTGATTGCCCATGTGACTGTCAGAAAGATTAACATTTTTTTTGTTTTTGTCTTTTTTTTTAATTTTAAAAGCAGAAGTAAACAATAACAGGTTTGTTGTTGTTGTTGTTGTTGTATTGAGAGGGAGTCTCCCTCTGTTGCCCAGGCTGCAGTGAAGTGGTGCAATCTTGGCTCACTGCAACCTCCGCCTCCCGGGTTCAAGCAATTCTCCTGCCTCAGTCTCCCAAGTAGCTGGGACTACAGGCATGCGCCACCATGCCCCGCTAATTTTTTGTACTTTTAGTAGAGACAGTGTTTTACGGTATTAGCCAGGATGGTCTCGATCTCCTGACCTTGTGATCCGCCCACCTTGGCCTCCCAAAGTGCTGGGATTATAGGTGATAGCCACTGTGCCTGGCCAACAATAACAATATTATAAACCGTATCACCTTTCATGTAGTACCATTAGAGAGAGAGAGAGAGAAGAGTAACATGTTGGCTGTCTGCATTTATGTTTTTTCTTTGAACTATATGGAATATTAGTTCCATTAAGAAACATTATGTTCTTTCAGGAAAAATAATCAGTATAATTGAATATCTTCCCCAGGTCTTCAGGCATTAACTTTTTCTTCTTTGCAGAAACATGGATGAAGATCACACCCATTCTGCTAATGGGTAAAAAGAAGTCAGTTCAGACTTATTACTAAATAACAGTTTCAAAAATGTAAAGTTGGAAAATCATAGCATAAGAACAAGCAACAGATTTAAACCATAGGATTTATCATCCAAAATAAGTATAATTGCTTTTTTCCTTGCATTGCATTAAGATGGAAGAATAAACATGTAGGTCAAACCCTACTACGAGGAGTATCATTATCACAAAATTTCAACCCAAAAGACAGAAGAAATCGTAACCAGGTGCAAGAATTAAGAACTTCAGACTCAAAGACAGTAAAGATTGTGGAAAACTTTTTAAACACTGTGGTAAATTAATTCTAATTAAGCATCAACCAGTTGCTTGTGGGGCTTCAGGAGTCAACCACACTGAACACAATAAGGGTGCAAATACAATTTATGACTTGATTGCTACCTCTAGTAGTGATGGCACACACCGAACTCTTATGGGCTTCATGAGATGACTGATGTCTTAAATCTTATTTTATTCAATTTTCACAAAGGCACTGCATATCTGTCAAATCTGAGGTGCATAAGGTTTAGGTAACTTGGACAAATCTCTATCTCTAGGAAGTTACAGAATCAATATCCAAAGCATAAGTATAACTGTTGATAACACCATACAGGCCCTTGGAGCCTACTGAGAAGAGAGTAAGTTAGCCAAGTAAGTTAGCACCCTTTAAGACCAGGCAAAAGCAGAGCTGTGCAATACTTAGGTCTATTCACTGTTGATCGTGCTGGCTTTGTGCACAGTGCAGAGCAAGATACCTGAGGGTCATGAGCTTGGTAAAAAATAAGGTACGGTCATGTCCTTTGTCCTTCTTGCTTTGCCTTTGATGTTCTCCTTTAGACACGTAGGCCAAGGTCCCAGAAGCCATGGAGCCATTTGCATCAGAGGGCTACCTTTAAGACCCATTTGCTTACTCACTTCATTGGTTTCCTTTTTTATCCACTGTATGTAATAAATCTCTTATGGTTTTTATCCTTGTTTTACTACCTAGTATATTTTAAAATTTGCATTGCTATTCATTTTTCTAAGTCTGCTTGGCTTTGAAACCCAGTTCTGACATTTATTAGCTATGTAATCTTGAGAATATTACACATAGACACATGCACACACACAAACATGCACATACTTATGCACACTCTACATATCTCATCTGTTAAATGGCTACAACCTGTCTCTCTTCTACAGCTGTGAGATTCAAATGATCAAATGAACCCCAGGTATTACGTAGATTAAGTGGTGAACAAATCTCCTAGCTATTATTTCTGAATTTTCTAAATTTTTATCTGACTTTGATGGAAGGTAGATTAAGATGGATATCATAATGCATATTCATATACTAATCTGTATACATTTTCAAGGAAGAAAGATTCTCTCTTGATCATAGAGGTTTTCTGGCAACTTTTTTCAAGACTGTGCTGTGACATGGGATAAGAAGGAACACCTTCCTTTCAGCAATGTCTTCACTTGGAGGGTTCCCAGTGCTTACAAGAAAAGAATGTTCACCAAGTTTATTCAGCGCATAACCTGAGCTTGAATGACTTGCCTTATTATATTGATTCTTTACAAAAAGAAGCTCTGATTTGGCCAGTGTGCCACCATCCACTAGTGGGCAGACAATTCAGCTAAGACGCTTCAGTGATGGTTGATCAACATATACACAAATGGTTGCTTTTGACTGTTATAGCAATCCTTTGTTCAATCAGATGCTCCCAAGGCACTAGGTTGTGTCTAATAATCATAAGCTTTTCCCCTACGTATATATTTCTAAATGTGTATTTTTAAAATATACATTTTTCAAAAGCACACACACACTTGGGCCACTTTCCTCATTAGGGAGTTGTGCAACTGGCAGGATCTTTGAAACTTACAGTTATTTAAGAAGGAAGGGGAATGGAGCCTTGGAGGATGGATACCATTTCGGTAGATGGATACGAAAGGGAAGACATTCAGACAAATTCTGGGGACATGCTCACAGTCAACACCAAGTGTCAATACAAGCAAATGTACCCAAATTCATTTTATCTGCTATGTTGTCATCTTTACTCAAGAAGTACTACTAAAAAGAAAAATTGAAAAAAATATGTTGTTACAGCAGAAAAAGTATCTCCAACATGTGATATGAAGGTAATTTCTTGAGGCCACTATAATATTTAGTAAAC
The DNA here is from genome assembly GCF_000951045.1 of Mandrillus leucophaeus. Lineage (NCBI taxonomy): Eukaryota > Metazoa > Chordata > Mammalia > Primates > Cercopithecidae > Mandrillus > Mandrillus leucophaeus. The sequence continues at coordinate 4,326,185 of NW_012101854.1, forward strand.
TATTGATGATAGGCTTGAAAACCTCAATACAACTTATTTCTACTTAATATATCCAGAAAAGAGTAATGCATTCACTGGCACAGCGAGTTGTTGTGACAAAAGAAAAAAAAAGAAAATCAGTCTTAACTGCGTCAAATGCAGAATGGTTTTGGAGCTCACCTCCGTCAGGTAACCACTGAACTCCTGGGTCAGTCTCTCAAGAGTTCCTGACCTTTAGGAAATTCTTGAGCGGTGGGAGAGAAATGGGCCTGGAGTGGCCAGCAGCCTGTGGAAACGTTTACAAAAGCATTCAGCAGTCCCTAATGGCCTGAAAGCAAATGGATATTTCGCTGCAACAATGAAAAGAAACATTTCAATTTGGATGTGTTTGCTTCTGAAACAAATGTTTACAACAGAAACCTCCATTTGGGTTGTTAGCACACAGTCAAACAAAGTATGTATTTACTGAAGAATCAAGTGCAGCGTCTCATTGTAAGTATTGCCTCTTTGGGGACAGGCTATAAGGGCAGGATAATGTGCTGATCACAAGAAGGAAATGAAGCCACAAGATTTTAAGGTAACAGGCAATATGCGTTAACTCCTACCTGCTCTGCAAAAGTGACTTTCCTGGGAAGTTTGTATTAGGTAGGATAAAAATACAGCTGCGGTAAACAGAGACACCTGAAATATGGTGGCTTAGATAAGGTAGAAGGTAACTTTCATCTCTTGTACCAATTCAGGTGTTTGCAGTGCAGGCCATGGTGTCAGGGACTAGGCTCGCTTGAGTTTTGGCTCTAGCATCCTCAGCATTTAGTTTTCCAAGTGTGGTCCACGCTGGCTGCTCTAGCTATAGCTAGCATGCCTGCCTTCAAGCTTATAGAAAAGGGAGGAGAGTACAGCACTGCCTTGCTGCTTCCCTGTAAAGCAGTGATTCTCAACCGAGGGCAACTTGGCTCCTCCCCAGGAGAAATTTTTGTTTGCTATAACTTGGGGAGCAGGGTGGTGGTAGTGCTATTGACATCTAGTGGATAGAGGCCATGGACAGTGTTAAACATCCTGTTGTGAACAGGGTAGTCCCACAAGATATAGAATGATCTGGCCCAGTATTGCTGAACTTGAGAAACGCTAGACCAAAGTGAAAGCTTCTTATTGGCAGAGATTTGTGGGTGTAGAAGCTGGCAAAGATGGTTTCCACTACTCTCCTGCTGCTCACTCAGTAAACTGCCTGGCATAAACGAACGTCATCTTTGGCAGAGAGTGCCACTGGTCTCGTGTCTGTTCTGTTCTTCTTACATGCTAATAGACGTTTACCCTGAGCCAGCTAGTTTTCCAGCTTCTCCCCATTTGTGACAACCAAAAATGTCTCCAAACATTGCCAAATATATCCTGGGGACATTCCTAGTAAGAAACGTTTCTCAGGTGGATGTCCTCAGGCAAGTCAACTAAACTTTTAAAATTTTAGTTTCCTCAAAGGTAAAAATAAGATATGTGTCTCTCAAGATTACTGAGGTAGGCAGAATTCTAAGATGCCTGATATGGTTAGGCTTTGTGTCCCCACTCAAATCTCATCTTGAATCTCATCTTATAATCCCCACACACAGAGGGAGAGACCTCCTGGGAGGTGACTGGATCATGGAGCAGTGTTCTCCATGCTGTTTTCATGATACTGTGTGAGTTCTCACGAGATCTGATGGTTTTGTAAGTGTCTGACAGTTCCTCCTTCACACACTCACTCTCTCACCTGCTGCCATGGAAGACGTGTCTCTTCTCCTTCTACCATGATTATAAGTTTCCTGTGGCCTCCCCAGCAATGTAGAACTGTGAGTCAATTAGACCTCTTTTCTTTATAATTACCCAGTCTTGGGTATGTCTTTATAGCAGTGTGAAAATTATCTAATACAATATCCCTCAAGATTCCCACCTGCCTGGCATACACAAACCTCTCAGTTATTCAGTCAAGCACTAATCTGTGTGCTGCTATAAGGGATTTTTGCAGATATAATTAAGGTCCTAAACTATTTGACTAAGAAAAGGAAATTACACTTCATGAGCCAAATCTAATCATGTGAGCCTGTAAAAAGGATGGGGGCTTTTTTCTAGCAAAGGAGGAATTCAGGTTGGGCTCAGTGCTCACACCTGTAATCCCAGCATGTGGGGAGGCCCAGGAGTTTGAGACCAGCCTGGGCAAAATGGCAAAACTCTGTCTCTACAAAAAAATACAAAAATTAGCTGAGAGTGGTAGCACACACCTGTAGTCTCAGCTACTCCAGAGGCTGAGGTGGTGAATAGATTGAGCCAGGGAGGTCAAGGCTACAATGAGCCATGATTGTGGAGGCTCTGTGCTCCAGCTGGGTGACAGAGCAAGACTCTGTCTCAATTATTATTTTTTTAAATAGAGAAATTCAACACAAAAGAGAGTCTTCATTGCTGGCTTTGAAAAGGGAGGAGGTCATGTGGGACCTGTGTAATTCCAGACTGACAGTCAGCAAGAAAATGAAGACATCAGTCCTGTGGCCACAAAAGATTAAATTCTGCCACAACTACATGGTCTGGGAAGATCCTGAGTGCCAGATGGGGACAGAGCCCATCTGACACCTCTGTTCCAGTCTTGTAAAACTCTGAGCAGAGAACCTAGCCACTGCATGCCTGGACTTGTGACCTACAGAACTGTAGGTGTTACTTTAGGCTACTAAGTTTATATGGTAATTTGTTACACAATAATAAAAACTAACATAGCCTTTATGAAGATTAATTATGGTAATAACACTTATTCTTTCAAGAATGCTACTATGTTCCAAACAATTAGGTAGGCATTTTAAGGGAAGTATTTATTTTTTTTAATAACCATTGTAAAATCAGGCATTGTTTTCCCATCTTGTAGATAGAGTAACTGAGGCCTAGAAAAGTTACATAATTTGCTTTATATCTCACAACTAATGACAATTAACTAGAATTTAAACTTTGATTCCCATGTCCTTTCTTTCTTGCCTAACTTTATTAAATATAAAGTGTTAGAAAAAGTTTAAAAATCTTAATTTTATTAATTTTTCTATTTATTTTCTATAACAGATTTACAGGCTAGTGAACTTTTTCAGGGACAATAGACCATAAACATCAAAACCTGAGCAAATACACACATGCTGAGGTTTAGTTATGGACTTCATGATTAGGACTAATTGCAAGACAAGTCCTACTTTCCAGCTTAATGACACTTATCCATACTTATTTATTTATTTATATTTTTATTTTTTTGATTGACATCTTTTTTCTTTTAAGTTGCATGCAGCTATTAGGTTTTTTTTTTAAGCCCAACTATTCCCTATCTTTGTTTTTCAAATAATAATTGAGAGAAGATTTTTAGGCTTGCTAAATATTAAGGAAAGGAGTGATAGAAAATGCCTGTCTAAACGCTTACCTAAAATAATAGTAATTTTGGTAATGGTCATTTGCTGAGAGTTTATGATGGGTGAGGTACACGTCAAATGCAGGGTATCAGGCAACCCTCACAGAACTCTTATAATGTAACAGTATTGTTCACCTAATTTTCCAGATGAGGAAACTGCCTCAAATAAGTTTAGTACCTTGCCCAAGCAAACCTGCAAGTTGGCAGCAGAACCAAAACTGAATCCCTGATCTGTTAGTCCCTGTACATCTTACCCTCCTGTATACATTGTTCTTAAGCATGAAATCTCACAAGGATTCTTCAAATCTGTCCTTGGAATAAATGGACTACCACACGGTGTCTCCAGGAAAATCTGGAAACTCAAAACCTGGTACCTGAAATTTATCAAATACAGAGTCTGTTTTTAGGTACCAACTAGATACTAGCTTCTTTGTATGCATATAGTTCTTTGCATTCACGTCGTTCTTCAACAAGACTCATCTGGAGTGCTGCTTCTGGTGTATCCTCTGCCACAGCCATGAGGGAGCCTTATGGCTGGTGTGTATCTGATGGTGACGACTTTTGTTGCTTTACCCGTGTTCTTTCATCCAAATCCTTAAAGGCTAAAGCACTTCAATACAGCTGGTGAGGATTAGGGTATATTGCAAAGCAGAAGGCTAAAAGCAGATTTCTCCATGCCATCTGTAATGGCTGTGCAGCTGCAGTGCCCACACACATCTGGAGAGCTGCTGTAAAATAAGAGCCTAACATTTGGCAAAGCTAGCAGATGGCCTTGTTATCAAATGTGAATAGAAGCAGAGTCAAGCTTCTGGGGAATGGCAAGTTTAAGACTAGGAAGGACAGTCACAACAACAACAACAAAGTATATGGAAAGGAAGAAGAGCACCGGACAGATAACAACCTATTACAAAATGAGAAAAACGTGTGGAGATGATGGTGAGATAGCAGGATGAAAGTTCCTGAAAATTTTAAATAAGGAGAGAGAGATTCAAACATGTCTTTATTCTCCCAGTAATTAGAAACTGTCAGAATTGTGCTTAGTTAAATCTGATTAATTTGCTAGACTTGGCAGTGGAATTGGTGTTAAAGGTTGCCACCGTCAACATTTGGTGTGGTATATCCTGGGGGCATTTCATCATTACTAATTGAGTAAATGACATTAACAGAGGAGATGGACAGTTCTGTCTTCTGCTCATTTCACAGAGTCCTGCTGCCTTTTAAGAATCCTGCCAATCTCAGGTTTTCTTTGATTAAAAAAAAAAAATGGTGCTGGAAGTAGCTTTCAGAAGAACTAGGTCAATAAGATGGTGGAAACAGATACAGATCCCTTTTTTAAAAGCATGTCTACCCCGTGGTCCATTCCCCTCCAGGGCTCTGTAACAGATTCTTCGAAAGCCTTTGATTCTTCCAAGAAATTTTCAACAAAAATCCCTGATAATAGGATCTGCTCTTATAGAAGAGGCAGATTTCAGAGCTGAGGGAGAGAGGCCATTACATGGCAGAATTAATGTAGAAGGAAAGTAGAGGGGCCGCACCACAGTGTGAAACTTGGTTTTGCTCTAAGTAATTGGCATAGAGCTCTTATTCTGGGCCTTGGAGCTCTTTTTAGTCTTAAAGTAGGAACCTCACAGGCGTCCTTTTTTTCAGGTTGAGTTGACATTGAGGAAACAAGCTGCTCTAGTTGGAAGCCAAACCAGACAACCTGCCCATTCTGTTAATTGGATTTTAGGATCTGTGTTGAGGTAGCCTGGGCTGGAAGTTTATTCACCTCTGTTCAGATGCCAAATACATTGGCCTAGAAGCACACAGAACTTAATAAAATAAATTAGCAAAATGGCTATGTCATGGCCATTTCCAAAATGTATATCTTGTGGTTCCTCTCAGTTGGGGACTCTTTTATTTTTAACTGATCAATTAAACTTGTCTAGCTACATGAATTGTTCTAATTACTGAGTTTTCCCAGAATTAAATACTGTAAGTTAAATCAACTAACATTTAGCAAACGGGAGCTGCTTCTTCTGCTTCTCTCCTTAAGAGCCCTCCATAGAATTAACAGTTAGGTGCTAATTGCAAATGATTAAGTGCTCACCAGTCTTGGAGTTCTTTCTTTAATATTAATGAGATGGATTAACATGGAACATGTCTTCTATTAATATTATAAATGGAAGCCTGCATGGATCACTGAGTGCTGTTTTGTATTATAAGGAGCACTTAGTTTAAAGGAGTAAAAAAAGTACACTCTTAAAATGTATCTTCCTTTCAATTGAGAAGTACAATTACTGAGGAAAATGTTTAAATATCATTAACTTAGAGCAACCATGTAGCATTTTATCAATAATCACAGTAGCAAACTTTTACATAAAACTTCTTTCATCAGTCTCCGTGAGTAGGCACTGTACATTAAACCAGAATAGAGCTTAAATTATTCTATAAAACATACACAGAAACATCCACCATTCTGTAATACTAAAAGAAATTACTTGGCAGTTCAGAATTATTTTCACATATCTGAATTTCCTTTTAAGATCACTATTTGCCTATTAAAAATGCTAACTAATTTCTCTTGGCTATTTGAAAACAGGAAATTGACTGTATTTTCTTTCTTTCTTTAAGAACAAATATAGGTAAAATCACCTCTCTCTTGCTTTTCCTAAGAAGATGTTATAAAAAAGTAAAGCTTATATTTCATACATTACTGTTTTAGAATCTACCACAATGGCAAGGGCAGTGCAGTCTCTAAGCTACAGGAATGGCATCACTATATTTTAATTCTATAAGGCTTATTATTTAAAAAAATTGCTCATTTTGATAAATACCTTTTGAGTATGCCACACTATACCATAAAAGACACTGAAATGCAAAATGGTTATTTTAGATCATAGTAAATTACCATTTTGGCTCTTTAGACTCTTGCAAACATTTGGAAATGAGAGAACAAAAGCTTTATGCATTCAGACTAGATCAGGCCCTGTGTTAATGCAGCATGCATCACACTTTGATTAAGGACTTAAACTCTGAGTCAAACTTCTGGGTTTGTCCTTACTCCTTGAACTGAAAACTATGTACACATTTACCATTTGCTCTAGATAAACACGCTTTCCTCAGACAGTACCAAGTAGTAACACTTACATGCTCATAGTAATAGAAGTGATGCTTCTATTCAAGATTGCATATGTTAAAAATGATAACAAGGAATATAAGATTCTAAGATCACGGGAAAAATGGAAATATATAGCTAGGATCTTGCATTCAACCTTACAAATATTTTGTTTAATCCAGAATATGCATGATGTATAGGTGAATTATGTTTCTGAATAAATTAGTCAGATGTCATTATGATTTTTGTAATCATCTCAAACATAATCTAAGTAGTCATAATTTACAGGTAAATATGAAGCATTCTCTAGAAACAATAATTTCATTTGAAATATCTGGTCTTCTGATATATTTATAATTATTCTTATAAGTAGCATACATCTCATAACTAACGTCTGCAAAACTAATGAAAATTGTGGTAGGTCAAGTTCTAAGATAGCTCCAAATAGCTACCTCTTGATGTACACACCCTCTATAACTTTCTCCCCTTGAATGTGAGTAGAATCAGTACTATTTTCATGATTAGGTTATTTATCAGTTGATTTTGAGTGAATCAGCATTAACTTGGATGGGTTTGGCCTATACAGATAAGCACTTTAAAGTAAGGTGAAGTTTCCTAGAGATTCTCTTCTGCTGACACAGAAGAAAGCAAATGGCCTTACTGTAAGAGGAGGTGGCAAGAACCTGAGAATAGCCCTCAGGAACTGAGAGTGGTCCTTAGGACATAGCTGGCAAGGAATAGGGGCCTCAGAAATGAATTCCACCAGCAACCTGTGCATTTGGAAGAGGACCAGACGAAATCACAATCTTTGAATTCAAATGATGAGACCCTCAACAGAGGACCTAGCCTGGGCTTCTGACCTAAAGAAACTATAAAATAATAAATTTATGTTGTTTTGTGCCACTACAGTTTATAATAATTTACTTGCAGCAATAGAAAACTAATACCAAAAAGAATCTGTTTTGATCCATGCAGAATAAATTTAGCTGAAAACACTCACTCTTCTCATTTAATGAAATCTGGCTGCAAACTTACAATAACCCACAAAACATGATATCATTCATGGCAAATAAAAAAAATCATGTGGCCCCAAGTAATACTGCTAATTAGAAAGGAAAACAAGAGTTTCATAATTTTGCTTCCTTCTGTTCTTCGGATAGATGCTATTATCGTTGACAATAACACTACCAATCATTCTCAGATGACTTTGCAAGAAATTGACTAGGCATGGCTCTCAATTGTCTTCACTCTCACAGGTTTCAGACTCATAAGGGATGCTAAAAGTCCTTTCCCCAGACTGCAAAAATGGTGCCTTGTCCCATATGCCATTGGGAAAAGGTTGAATTAATTACCTTCTGTGGGAGCTCAGGTTCTTCTGACAATGGGTTCTGTTCCCAAAGTCCCTTGAAAAGGATCGTAATTAATTGTGGAAATGTTTGTCTTACTCTCTCCACAAACTCACCATTCCCTGAGTATCAGCCCCTGAATGTAAACAGCAGACAGCACTGAATGTGTTTCAGACAATGATTCTGAATGTCAGTGATATTGCTCCCTGCTTCCTTTGGTATGGAAGGCTCTGCTTGGCAAGATTTTGAATCATAGGGATACCTGCCTTTAACAACTGTGGGGAATCCAGACCTGAGAAACATTTTATGTAGTGTAAAATTGGCTAGGGTCTGTAGCCTGATAAGCCAGAATTTGGAGGGAATGGCTGACTAGTGTCTGCCATTTTCTTTTTTTCTTTTTCTGCAGGACCATTTAAAATTTCCAAATTCAGTTTAGAATGAAAGTATGGCAAGAGCAAAAGAGTTATCCAATATAGACTCTTTGCTATGCACCCTAATAATGCAATCTCAATTAAAGATTATGATTCAAACACAGCCACAACACGTACACTGCGAGCATGCGTGCATGTGCACACACGCACACACACATAACATTCAATTTCAAGTGCACATAGGCTCCTATTTAAGAATTCTTATTATTGATATTATTTCATCTCTTCTAAACTGTCATATTATCCTACAGAGAGAAGAGCTACAGCAGAGGCCATAAAGGAAACTGTCTTCACTCTATCTCCATAGTAAACAACCTTTATATTATTTTTTAAAAATCCCCATGAGAATATGCTTTTGTGGCTATGGCCTAGTTACAATGCTGGGGCAGCATTAAGTCATTAGTGAAACCAGCTTTTGCTTTCTTTGCTGAGAAGACAAACAATGGTCATGGTCAGAGATTCTTTAACACTGTAAGTATTTATCATACATTTAATTACTAATGCTATAGTTATGTCATTGATTTGTAGGCACCATGAATAATCTTAATACAATTAATTGTCAAACTTAATACAGGCCGCTTTGTTCATCAACTTTTCCTGTCTTAAACCCACAGATACAAAGGCATATTTCTCCACGTAAGCCAAAATCCAGAAGACCAACGTAGTATATTAAATTCTGTGTTGTTCTTGAAAGATCTCTGGAATAACAGATCTGAGCTTGAGAGTTAGATCCAACTCTTCTTGGCAGCTTGACCTTTCTAAACTCCAGTGATCTTGTCTTTTTGTTGTTGTCATTGTTAAAGAGCACAATCAAAAGAATCCTTGTAGAGCATTGATGGTCTCATGAAGTTGTGATAATCAAATGAAATAATGAAGCCTGTGTATGCCAATTACCTGTTTCTTTCTAATTCACTCTGCATCCTTTACTTGCTCTTCTGTATTGCAGGAAACTGCAGATTCCACGTTTCCTTGCTTTCTGATGTCTACATCACTTCAGCCACTAGAAAGCAGCTTTAGAAAATTCAAAGACAAGAGTTAAGGAAAGGCTTGGTATTTTTCCTTCTTTCCGTCTCTTGAGGGAGTATGTCTTGCTGTGGCTCCTCCATGGCTCCAGCTTCCACCCATCAGCCATTTCCTGTATGGCCCCATTGCTGGGCAGGGCAGTCTCCAGTGGATTTAAATTCTTGCTCGATGGCTCCTTTTCTGTACTCTGGTATTACCAGTTCCCCCTGTTGTCTCTCTAGCTCTAGGGGTAGTAGTTCCCAACTTCTGCCCATCTCTCAGTTGTTTTAGTGTTTCATATATGACTTCATTTCCCATTAGGTAAATGCTCAATACCCTATATTAAATTCTTTCTTTGTAGAAGACCAAGAGTAGTTCCTATTTCTTGGCTGGACCCTGACTGATACTGACCAGAAAGTACTTTACAGATTATAATAACTCTGTACATGTAAATAACCAGTTTTATAGTCATTTTAATGATTAAATTATATATTCTGAAAGTGACATATTTATGGCATTTTGGTATTCTTCCACTATTACCTTCCACTATTACCTCCCTTTATGGATATGGATTATCAAGAATCATAAAAATCTATGAAATTATACATAGAGGGATGAACTATTATATTATGTTTCTGTCTTATATATATGTCTATTAATGAAAAATACAGAATTAGAATTGGAATACTTTGAAATGTGTTTGGGTGTCTTCATTCAAATTTATTTTAGTGTAGAATACTGAGAATAGTGGAAATGTCCTTTTAACAACCTTGCCTATTACATCTGCTGATTTTTGTTAAAGAATGCAATAGTCTTTAGCAAGAGATCAATGAAAGCAAACAAAGCAAGCATAAGAATGAAATACTGCAGTGGTTTATTTTGTCAAAGAACAAATTTACAACAAAGTTTCATGCCTTTCTATATATTATATATTATCTTTTTACCTGTTAACTTGTAGAATTCAGAAGTTAGAGTCTCGTAATAGGCACACATATTAACAGATTTATTTGAATTGAAAGATGACGTCAGATTGTTATGCTGAAGTTAGAGCTGACTTGGCTGATTGAATTGAAAATGGATATCAGCTCTAATTCATATCAATTAGGTCACACAGTGAGCATTCTCCAAAAATTGAATGAACTAAATCTGTAGCTGCAAGCTTGTTGATGAAATTGTAAAGCATGTGACATCATAAAATCATTTTTAAAGTTTGTTTGTTGTTATTGTTTAACTTTGTATTTATCAGGTCAAACAAGGTGACGCTAAGAGGAACAGGAACAGGTGTAATCAATGACTTTTTGATAAATGTTAATAAACTTTTTCCTGAAGCAGAGAAAGCAGAAGACTCTAATGACTGAATAGCAAGCATTTATTGAATCATTCATCGCATTCAACAAAATTGAACAAAGATCTAATTGGGTTGTCAGAAGACTGATTATTATAAATAATAATAGATCACAATGTAATTTTTGACATGTACCTCAGAAAATGTTGAAAAAGTGAAAGGTGTTGCCAAAGCTAAACTCCTATCCACATCTACTGATTTATTGGAACAATTTTTCTAAACACATACATTTTTTTAAGAAAACAAACAACAAATGGGAATACAATTATCAAAGATTCCATTAACATTTATCAATAAGTTGTATTCTTTTATAATACATACACTAATTGAAAATGACAATCCTATTTCATTAAAAATTATTTTTAATAAAATTTAGTTTTTATATGTAATAATTATCAAAATATTATTTGGTTATATAATATTAATAACAGAGTCAAAGAAAATTAATAAACAATAATTTCAATTTATATTCATATTTTTGTGACAGAAAAGACTCACATAAAATATATTCCTTTTATATAATTTTGTATGGTAATTGAAATGGAAATACAAATTCAAGGAGTTAAGGAAATAATACACAATTTCTGACTCAGAGAAAAACTTGCTTATGTACTCTTTAAAATGGATTTTTTGCAATCAGATTGCTGGTATTTAGATTATTTTTAATACATTTTACAAAATGATCTAGCTATTTTATTTAGTAAATGCTATTTCTTATAATATAGCAGAAATTGTATTCTATGCAACCAATTAAATGTGATGAAAAGTCTTTTAGCCATTATGTAAGCAAAAATTTTTAAGACCTGCAAACACTATGCTTTCTCTTCTCTGATCTATAATTATACTTATTCTGTTCATATGCATCTATCTGAGCACATTAATGCATCCCATCTTGCATTAATTAATTGCTTCCCTTTCCTCAGTTTTATCTCCATCTGGATCAGCTATAGTGTCCAGCCCTATGCTGAACTCAGAGCATAAAAATGCATTTCAATATATTTTAATATGTTGAGTCATCTAAAAAACAAATAATAAACTCATATATAGAAATATCTTCTGACTTCTCTTTATCCTTCATAGCTTTTGAGAATGCCTTATTCTTGGCCATTTTCCCCTTATTTTTGCTGCTGAGTTGAATTTCCATAGCCCTCATATCCCTTTTTACAATCTCTTAATCCCTCTTCATTCTAAGCATTTGAATTTAGGTTTAGTATTGGGTGACTACCAAGTGAATCATTTGGATTGTGAAAAATAACCCTAGATCAATTTCTTTTATTTCTTCCCTACACTGTTTCAGGCCTGTTTTACCTCTTTCTTTATGAGGGTATTACTCTGGCACACATCCCGATTGATGGAGGATCTCCAGAAAAGAGTGTTAATTTAAAAATATCAGTTACTGGCTTACCTCTTAATGAAGCAGCTGACTTAAGAAGCTTTAGATTTAAATTATCTGCCCCGGCACTATTATTCAGTCTTAAGTGAGGCAGTGCACCAACTTTCCTGTAAGTAATTGGCTGAAACTAAAACTCTGAGGCGCCTACATTAACAGACCGATTAGACACATTATGGGGACTGGAGGGGGCAGTTCTTTTAGGCGAAGTCAAGTTCAGTACTCTGAATAGCACTAGATTGAAATTTATAAAGCGAGTGTTAAATTAATTTACAGTGGAGCTCATATTAGCAATAAGAGAATCAGTGGCCAAACTGATTTGATGGATGGTCTCATTATGATATACCGTAGATCAAAAAGATTTCTATTACGTGACAAAATCTCTATGGTGCTCATTTATTTTCGTAAGTTGTACTAGTGCCATCAACATTTATTTTTAAAATATGCTTATTTTGTGTACAGAAATTGTTGTAAGTCTATACAGTGTCAGTTTATTTTTTTGGGACTCAAGGAAATGATATAGTTTGAATGTTTGCTCCCTCAAAACTCACATTGAGGCCAGGTGAGGTGGCTCATGCTTATAATCCCAGCACTTTGAGAGGCCGAGGTGGGCAGATTACCTGAGGTCGGGAGTTTGAGAGCGGCCTGACCAACATGGAGAAACCCCACCTCCACTAAAAACACAAAATTACCCGGGCATGGTGGCGCATGCCTGTAATCCCAGCTACTGAGGACGCTGAGGCAGTAGAATCGCTTGAACCAGGGAAGCAGAGATACTGTGAGCCGAAATCACTCCAGACTGGGCAACAAGAGCTAAACTCCATCTCAAAACAAAAACAACAAACAAACAAACAAAAAACCTCATACTGAAATTTAATTGCTATTGTAACAGTATTAAAAGGTGGAACCTTTCAGAGGTGATTAAGACATGAGTGTTCTGCCTTCATAAGTGGAATAATGCCATTTTCATGGGATTGGGTTTGTCATGGAGGAAGAAGGCTCCTTATAAAAAGACAAGTTTGGCTGTTTTGCTCTCTCTCACTCTCCTGCCCTTCCGCCTTCTGCTATAGGATGATGCAGGATGATTGCCCTCATCAGATGTGGATCTCTTGATCTTAGACTTCCCAGCCTCCAAAATTGTAAGAAATGAATCTCTGGTCTTTATCAATCACCCAGTCTCAGGTATTCTGTTATAGCAGAAGAAAACAGACGAACACAGGAACACAGAATCTATCATTGGGGTTACTAATCTTGGCCCTCTTTCACTTTCAAGTAACATGAATAATGCTTTCCATCAGTCAGCTGTTGTGTGTCTTGTAAGGTTGACTCAATGTTTATGAAATCACAGGGCCACAGAACGGTGGAATGTTAGAATTCTCAAAGACCTTAGAGATCATCTACTCAACCACTCTTACTTGCGTTTGAGAATTTAAGTAACTTGACCGAAGTCAGACAACAGTGATTATATAATTACAGTGATTCTGGACTGTTCTCAACAAATAATAACCTCAGAAATGAGTAGGCACTTGGAGACTTTGGGCTGTGGATTCAGGTTGCCTAGGTTTGAATCCTAGTCCCAACACTTACTAAGGCTCTCTGATAGTGGGCACGTTATTTAACTTCCTCATACCTGTTTCCCCATCTACAAAATTGAATTACCCGTGCTCCAAGATTTGTGATCTAGAATTCAATTAATAAATTCAGGCAAATTATTCCAATTATATTAAGCACTAGTACTCAAAGCTGACATTTGAGGCTCAAATGGAGTGTCTTCTTAGCGTTTTGTCTCCTGTCATTTTAGCCCGAAGCCAAAATTCAAAAGTAATGGGAAAATTCTATGCCCTGATATAACACAGAATCATAAAGGAAGCCTCAATATCCCATACTCTGCTTCATACGCTAGAATCCATATAAATGAGGTTTAAAATTGTTCCGGTTGAGTCATTCCTTCCAGTCAAGGCATGTTCTATCTGAAGGACTCAAATTAATTAGCTACAGTTAACGGATTATTAAGTCAACTGGCTCCTAAGGAGATGGTGGTGAGTGTATCAAAAGGTTCAGATTTGGCATACCATAGTAAATGGTCTAATTAGCCACATCGTTTATAATCTGGGAACAGAGAGAGGAGTGGATTTTCAGAAGGAAATGGAGTTGCCCACTTAATTTTGTCTAGAGATAGCCTTCATAGCCTTCATACATGCACAACTTCCTCATATACTATTTTCTTTTCTTCTTTTTTTGTTTCTCCCTATTCCAATGGACAGCAGAAGATGAAAGGATTTTGTTAAATAGAAGTTAGTTTTCGACTGGGTGCAATGGCTCATGCTTGTGATCCCAGTGCTTTGAAAGGCTGAGACAGAAGGATTGCTTGAGGTCAGGAGTTGGAGACCAGCCTGAGTAACATGAAGCTACCCCATCTCTACAAAAAATAAAAATTAGAAAATTATCCAGGCTTGTTGGCACATACCTGTAGTCCTAGCTACCTGAGAGGAGGATCTCACAAATCCAGGAATTTGAGGTTATGGCGAGCTCTGAACATGCCGCTGCACTGCAGCTTGGGTGACGCAGCAAGACCCTGTATCTTAAAAACAGTTTTTTAAAAGAGAACTTAGTTTACAAAACTTCTGAGAATAAAATAAAATGAGAAATAAACAAAAATGCAAAGAATAGGAATACCAAAGAAGCAGCCCTGGCATAGGGACGAGCAGTGAGGACAAACGAGAAAGTCACAGACTTGCTGACATGAGAATGCAGGTCCATAAGATGAGAGATGTATCTGTTACCTTCAAAAAGAAGGACACGTGAAATACGGCAGCTGTGCGAGTTAAAAAACGAGGACAAATAAAGCTGAAACCACAGTGGTGTCCTTTTTTCCCTCTTTTGTTATGCATCATATCAGGTCATTAGGTGTTTAGGCCTTTCCTTAAAGTATACTCATCATCAACACCTTTGCTTACCTCAGTCAGCTTGGTTCCCCTGCCATTACGGATATTAATGATGTTATGAATTTATTTAGTGTAAGTGTAAGTGTGGCTTAATGTGCATTATTACATTATCCTTCAGTTGTATGTTGCCCTTAGCAACTGGTATAAAATTATCTCCAGTCCTCTGCTAATTTTATATCTATCTTTGTTGGGTCAGCTTTGCTGGTTTCTCTGCTTCATACTTTCTGAGCTATAACTCATGACGGTGTTATAGGAGTCACCACCTTATAACTGTGACCATAAGCACTGATTACAGTAGAGCAATGACCCTTGGGTGGATGGGGTCTGACAAAGGTCTTTGGCATCCTTTTTTTTTTTTTTTTTGTCTTAAAAAGCATTCTCTTGGTAATATGATCTAGTGTAGATAATGAGCACAGATCTATTCTGTGTGAAATTTCCTTATTTAGATAAATCTATGCATGGATGCTATTTTTTTTTTTTTTTTTTTGAGACAGAGTCTTGCTCTGTCGCCCAGGCTGGAGTGCAGTGGCATGATCACAGCTCACTGCAACCTCCACCTCCCGGGTTCAAGTGATTCTGCTGCCTCAGCCTCCCAAGTAGCTGGGGCAACAGGCGTACGTCACCACGCCCAGCTAATTTTTGTATTTTTAGTAGAGATGAGGTTTCACCATGTTGGACAGAATGGTATCAATCTCTTGACCTCGTGATCTGCCCACCTCAGCCTCCCAAAGTGCTGAGATTATAGATGTGAGCCACCATGCCCAGCCAGATGCTAGTTTTTTTATTTGGATGTCTTTCTCCCTTTTGGGTTTGAAAACCAACCCGGGGTAATGTACCTGAAAGAGAATGGAAGGTCTTTCCTGGATGAGCTTTAAAATATACGCTAATAAAATAGCTTGCAGTCATAACGAAAACACAGAAATTTTTGTAGTCTGATTAAATTGAGAAAATGTTACTCCTTTGATCTAAGGTTAAAATCTGTGCTTGATTGGTAAAGTTCACAGCAATGAGCATATTTTAGAGTTAGTCAGATGGTGCAGAAATCACCTTTTTAAAAGAAATTATTATTCATTTGCTTGTTTGACTACATTTGAAGCAGAATGGGTAGCTAGGAATGAAGCCAT
Source organism: Mandrillus leucophaeus (assembly GCF_000951045.1). Lineage (NCBI taxonomy): Eukaryota > Metazoa > Chordata > Mammalia > Primates > Cercopithecidae > Mandrillus > Mandrillus leucophaeus. The sequence continues at coordinate 4,342,247 of NW_012101854.1, forward strand.
TAAATCCGTATGAGAGCAAATCATCTCAATTTCACATTTCACTGTTTAACCTCTCTGGGTCTCTTTCCTCATCTGTAAAATGAGAAGGTTAGACAGCTGATCTTTAAGGTCCTGCTTGGACCAATACACAAATCACTGTACTTTCTTCCTTTTTTCCTTCTCATAGATTTTCATTGAGTGAAATGTTCTGTACTCTATCTCATAATAGAAGTCTGATTTTAAAATAAAACAATGTGAGTCACTAATAATAATCATAATAATTAAAATAGTAGTTATTATAAGATTGAAAATAATACATGCTTATAAAATTTTTATAATTAACTCAGCTTTGATAATGATCCCAATGATTAATTGCATCTATTTTCAGAACTGCACTTTTTTAAAAGAATCAAATGCTGTCAGCAGAATCATATTTTTTTCTTAAAGACATTGAACAATGATTGAATTAGATTCTTCTACTGGGCAGGATAAACTCCAGTTAAGTGAAAGGATGTGCTGCTAAAACCCCTAACATACTGTGCTGAATAGTTGATCCTTAGTGGCAATTAGACATCTTTGTACATTATCTATTAGCCCATTAGTATACTTTATAAGCACACAGCAGGAATTTTTGTAATTAAATTGAGTAGTGTCTCACCCATTTTTGGTTTAACTATCCTGTTTACCAGTATGCCTCTAACATATATTTTGGTATACCAGGTCATACAAAAACTGTTCTTAAAGAATGTGTTCCCTGCCTCCCATCTTCCTGCTTTGACCCCTACAGTAAAGCCTGAAGATATGTTTCAGTTGCTTTATGAATACTGTTTTGCATGTTTCTGCATAGATTTGCATGTTAAATTAAAGAAGCTTTAATTCCAAGGTTTGTGATCTAGAATTCAATTAATAAATTCAGGCAAATTATTCCAATTATATTAAACACCAGTACTCAAAGCTGACATTTGAGGCTCAAGTTGAGTGTCTTCTCAGCTTTTGTCTCCTCTCATTTCAGCCCTAAGTCAAAATCCAAAAATAATGGGAGGAAAAAATTCTATGCACTGATATAACACAGAATCGTAAAACTCTTTATGTAGAGAATTCCAGGCGTAATCATCCCAAGGCTTTTCCATGTGTATGGCCCTATGTGATCTACCCTTAAACTTTATCTTGTTTTTATTTGCTATGGATTGAATTGTGTTCTCCTGAAATCTGTATGTTGAAGCCTTAATTCTAATGCGACTATATTTGAAAACAGGAATTTTTCAGAGGTTATTAAGGATAAATGAGGTCATAAGAGTGAGGTCCTAATCCAGTAGGATTGTTGGCCATATAGGAAGAATCAGAGAGAGAGATCTGTGCTTGATTGTTAAGGTTCACAGCAAAGAGTGTATTTTAGACTCAGTCATATGATGCAGAAATCACTTTTTAAAAATTATTATTCATTTGCTTGTTATAATAGTAGTTATAATAATATACTATTTAATTATTATCATTATTATTAGTGACTCAAATTGTTCTATTTCAAACCCAGATTTCTATTATGTTATCAAGTACAGAACATTTCACCAGTGCCAATCTGTGAGATTCTTTCTCTCTCTCTTTCTCTGTACACACCCACCAGAGAGAGACCATGTGGGTACACCATGAGAAGTCTGTCATCCACAGGAAAGGAAGAGAGTCCTCACTAGAAACTGACTTCACCAGACTTTGACCTGGAAAGTCTATTCTCCAGAACTGTGAGAAAATACATTTCTATTGTTTAAGACAACCAGTCTATGACATTGTGTTATGACAGCAGTGCAGATTAAGAATCTTATCTTCTACTACCCCCACTTGCTCCCTCTAATGTAGAAGCATTGGCCTCTTTCCCATTTCTTAAGGAAAATATGCATGCTTCTGTTTTAGGCGCTTTACACTGTTTCTACTGCCTAGACTACTTTTCCACCAGGTATTCTACATGATCAGTTTATTTGATCACCATCTTCAAATCTCCGGTCATGTCGCCTTCTCAATGAGATCTTATAAGAGCACCCTACTTATTACTATAACCTGCCACCTCCCCAGCCTGCGTCCTCCTGAACCCCTGTATACTGTTTCATGTTTAACATTTCTACTTCTTTTCTCTCTTTCTTTCTCCTCCCTTTTTCCTTATTTTTAAAATTGACATATAATAATTGCACACATTTATGGGGTACAGAGTGTCATTTCAATATATGCATACAATGTGTAATGATCAACTTAGGGTAATTAGCATATTCATGACCTCAAACATATCATTTTTTTGTCTTGAGAATATTCAAAAACCTCTCTTCTAGACGTTTATGAATAAAATAAATTAATGTTAACTATGGTCACCCTACAGTGCTATAGAACACTAGAATTTATTCCTCCTGTCTAGCTGTAATAAGGTATCTCCTAACCATCTTTTCCTTATCCTCTCCCGTCCCCTTCATAGCCTCTAGCAACCAATGTTCTACTTTCTAATTCTGTGAGTGCAACTTCTTTAGCTCCCATACTACCCTTTTATTTCTATAGCAATCATCACCTTCTACCAGGTTATGTATTTATTCATGTCTGTTATTTGTTATCTATTGTTTTCTCTTTTGTTTACTGCTGTGTTCCAGCTGTGTAGAATACTACCTGCCTATAGTAGGTGCTCACTACACATTTGATAATGAAATAAACAAGGGTTTGTTTTGTTTTGTTTTTGTTTTTGTTTTTTTGACAGAGTCTCGCTCTATCTCCCAGGCTGCAGTGCAGTGGCACGATCCCGGCTCACTGTAACCTCCACCTCCTGGGTTCAAGCAATTCTCCTGCCTCAGCCTCTCCAGTAACTGGGACTACAGGCACCTGGCACAATGCCTGGCTAAGTTTTGTATTTTCAATAGAGGTGGGGTTTCACCATGTTGGCCAGGCTGGTCTCAAACTCTTGACCTCAAATGATCCATCCACCTCCCCAAGTGCTGGGATTACAGGCGTGAGTCACTGTTCCCGACCAATAAACATATTTTTATAAATAAATATGTAAAGGTACTTCTTGGAAATGTTCTTCGTATCTTTCATTGCACTTAGTCATAGCATTACGAATTTTTGCTTCACCTTTTATTTATTCATTCATACATGCAGCAATATTTCTTTTTTTGTTTGTTTGTTTGTTTGTTTTGTTTTGTTTGAGAGGGAATCTCGCTCTGTCGCCCAGGCTGGAGTGCAGTGGGGTGATCTCGGCTCACTGCAAGCTCCGCCTCGCGGGTTCACACCATTCTCCTGCCTCAGCCTTCCGAGTAGCTGGGACGACAGGCGCCCGCCACCACGCCCGGCTAATTTTTTGTATTTTTAGTAGAGAGGGGGTTTCATCATGTTAGCCAGGATGATCCCTATCTCCTGACCTTGTGATCCGCCTGCCTCGGCCTCCCGAAGTCCTGGGATTACAGGCGTGAGCCACCACGCCCTGCCCCCACAGCAATATTTCTTTAGCACTGTTAGGCACTGTGCTAAGAATTTGGAATAGGAGGTGAGTAAAACAGGCATAGTTTGTATTCTCAAAATATTTAGAGCTATGGAAACGATGATTTTGTTCAATGCTTTTCAAAGACAAATTTTAGAAGAGGACTCTTTAATCAAATACATTTACATAAAATTTTAGATGGAACATAAATCAACATTGTTCAATTTGAAGACATGGAAGGAAGTAGGAACCTCACTATGATCAGAGCCTGGAAAATTATTAATAACTTCATTTTATAGCATGAGTTTATGCAGGACATGGGTGAGTTGAATGATTCTTGGTTTCTGTAAAGGCAAGCACAAACATACTTGGCTTCAGGGAAGCTGGGTTTCATGTCATGAGTTTTTCACTGTGATGTGCTAAATTTGCACACTCTTTCAGACACTGACTTTTTGAACTACTTGAAGTCATCTAGAGACTCAGGATTGTTTTTATTTAATGCAATTTGTTGTTAAGGCCTTTATATTGCAAATTTAATTTGTGGGGATCTGTCAACTAATGCATGTGAACCTGCTGTTTTCTGTGATAATCACAAATTAATTGCTTGAGAGTTTATATTTTTCGGATATTTGTGTTTTCTGTAATCTCCTGGATCCTGAATAAGGGGTTTGTACATCCATACATAACATTCTTACATTGTGGGAAAGTTACTACTAGGTCTACAGAAGACATGCAGTGACAACCCCAAACATCTTCTTGTGTCTGATAGCAAAGACTAAAATTACTCCATGACCTTTATAGCAATTTAATTCTAAAACTTATTAAGAATTTCTCAAAAGGTCTTTGTTGTCTTACCATGTTTTACTATTAAAATTATAGCTTTCATGTGAGTTGAGAATGTGTTCACATTTAATTTCTATCTATTTCTACCAAATTATATACAAAACAATTTATTCATTTTGATAACTGTATTGTTTAAAATTTTCTATTACACAGTAAGTTCTCTGTTATAAACAGATACAATAAAAATATGGAAAGAAAGCATAAAAAAACAAGCTCAAAAAATCTCTGGTTTGGAGGAGATAATATTCATGGAGTCTGGTATCACCTCTATCTACATCATCTCTGCCTATTAACTATCTAGTTCCGAGTACTGAGACAGTACTGAGATAGTCCTGGTGATGGAAACCTCACCATTGCCAAAAAGCCTTGTTTAATATTTAGGCTATTAAAATGGTCAGGAAGTTCTTCCACTCCAAAATTTACCTCACTCTATCCAAAACTGATGAATTGGAAAGCTTACTTCCTTTTCCACAGATCAATCCTTTAAATATTCGAAGACCAACTTTCTTCACCCGTGAGCCTCCTCTCTAGACAAAAATTTCTCAGTTCTTTTGACTTTAAATTTTGTAAAACCCTACCCCCACTCCAGTTTTGGAATGTTCAGGATCCTAATCATGACCCTTTGAATTGGATGTTTTAGGGTTTGCTGGTCTCCTTTAAAATGTGATACTTAAAAGGCTAGTTCTTTTTCTAATTTAGCTTTTTGCCTTCCCCATGAACCTACTTCTGATTCATATTGACCTTCTCTGAACTTTCCAACACCTGTTTTTCTTTCATGTAATTTCCTCTATTTTATTGAGAAGCTCCTTTTCTTCTCTGATGAGATAGTAGTAGAGGGAATGTTTAAGTTCTTCCATCTTTTAAGACATTTAACCAGTTTTAATTTAAAACATAGGTTTCCTGCCTAATCAACTTTCCAGTACCAGAACTACTTCTCTTGGTATAACATCAAGCCAAGAAATGAAATAGAGAACTTCTGATTCCCCTTGGCAACTCCCTGTTTAGCTATTGGGTCAACAAGAACACATCATACTTAAAAATGGCTAGATTCTGACAGCTCTCTAAGTTCTCCCTTCCTTAGATCCTTCACCCCTTTCAAGAATCTAATAGCGTTTTTTTGGTACATAATAATTGTGTATATTTATGGGGCACATGTGATATTTTGCTACATGCACAGAATGCATAATGATTAAAGCAAGGTAATTAGCATATTCATAACCTCAAGCATTGATCATTTCTTTGTATTAGAAACACTTCAAATCTTCTCTTCTAGCTATTTTGAGATATACACTAAATTATTGTTAACTAGAGTCTTCCTATTGTGCTATTGAACATGAACTTACTCTTTCTATTTAAATGTATTTTCGTACCCATTAGCCAACTTCTCCTCATCCCTCCCCTACAATAGTTTTCTTCTTCCAAAGAGTTTAGGTAATTAGATGGCAATTGCTAGGAAATTATCAGCTTCATCCAGTTATTTAAAAAGCCTGTTCTCTCTAGGATGTCTGCCTTTTCACATACTGTTGGCTTTTCTGGAATGCATTTTTTGGGGGACTGTTCTCTCAGCCAACACCTTCTCCTGCAGATTTCAGTGCTCAAGTCAGTTATCAGATTGAATCCTCTCAACTGCAGGCCAATTTAACTATCTTTTTTCTGTGCATAGATGTGTCATGGAACAATGTGAGGTTTCTGTATTGTTATTTCTGGCATGGTTGTCTATAACTCATACTAGATATTTAGCTTTTGGAAATAATAAAACTTGTCTATTCGATTTAAAATAATCTGTGCAATGGCAGACTATAGGCATTCAATGACTATCTGTGAAATTTATGTAGGAATAAAGTAATGAATAAATGACATCTGGTTATTCTTTATGTGAAATATATCATATATATGACAGTATGTGAAACATGCATACTACGGTATGCAGAATAACAGAAAAATGAGTTTGCATTTAGCCACCACATAGCTAAAGACACAGAACGTAACTATCTATGTAGAACCCTTCAATCTAATCCCTCTCTTCCCAGCAAGTTTATTGTTTTTTCTAAATATTATTTTAATCATCTTCTTGTGTGTGTGTGTTTAAGTTTTGATGTACATATATTAAACACTGAATAATATAGAATGTAGTTATGTCTGGATTGAAATGTATATAGAGTGATTATATTATTTGTATTCTTTTACTTTGGTTCAAAATTTTTTCTTTAGATCTATGTATACTGATATTGTAACTGAAGTTTAATTTTATACTAGTATATAATATTCCATTTTATGATATTCCAAATATGTATATATCTATTTTACTCATAATGGACATTTTTATTATTTCTAGATTTTTGTTATAATAAATGATGCTAGTATGAACTTAAAAAATTCCCATGCAGGACTTTCTCTAGGACATATAACAGTGTATTTGCTGACCAGAGAATATATAAATGTCCTACTTTAGTAGTTGATGCCAAACTGTTTCCAAATAGTTATAGTAGTATACACATCCCAAGAATAGATGAGAATTCCTGTTAAACCATATTCTAGCCAATATCAGCATTGTTCAACTTTTAATTTTTTCTTCAATCTTGTATGTGAAAAAACATATAGATACAGTTTTAATTTAAATGTCCCCAGTTACTAATCAGGTGAAATACTTTTTTCCATATGATTAGAAATCTACAGTGTTTCTTCTTCTGTGAAATGCCTGTTCATTCTTTTGCCCAGTTTTTTATTAGGTTGTCTTTTTCTTAATGACTTGTGTTTTTTTATTCTTTGTACTCTGTCTGTTTAATAAATACATTTCCTTAGCTTGTCTTTTAACACTTTTATAGTTTGCTATTAAGATTTAAGTCTTTAGTCCACCTAGAATTGATTTTTATGTATATATGAGTTATGGATCTAATTTCATTTTTTATGGGTAACCAATTATCTCAGGATAATTTATTAAAAATAAATTTAGAATATTCTTTCTACTCTGATCTAAAATGTCTGTATTGTCATAAGTCAAATTTCCATATATGCAGAGCTTTGTTCTGAGCTCTGTATTCTGTTCCATTTGAATATTTGCTTAGCACAATATCAATACACTGTCTTAATAGCTTAGATTTATACAGAACCTTGATACCTATATTTCTTCTGCCTTCATTCTATCAACCATGTTCAGAACCTGTCTCAGAAATACCTAAATTATTCTTGGTGGTTTTCTTTCCCACGCAAATTTTAGATTTAGCCTGTCAAATTCTATAAAAAATTTATGTTGTTTTGATGAAAATTTAAAAACTTTCATCTTTTTATGATACTAAGTCTTCCAATCCATGAACATGGGTTGTATTCCAATATAAAGATATTCTTGAACTGTATTTTAATGCTTTCTTATATCAAAAAGTTGAACTTTGTTGGTTGAATTTATTCTTAGGCACTTTTACTGGTTGACATTATTAAAATTGAGTATTTTATGTTTCACATACGTTGTGTAATATATTGTTGCTGTTGAATGAAAGTTAATATATTTATACATTAATAGTCTGTTGAGCAACTGCAACCTTATTACATTCTTATTAACTCTTTTTTTTTTTTTTTTT